>NW_009207621.1:0-67592 GCF_000690835.1 Fulmarus glacialis
TCCCCTCAGTCACGGAGCTTTCCAGACCAGCCTGGTGCTCAAGGCTTGAACGTCTTGCAGATACCTCAGTCTTCTGAGGTGTTTTTTTTTCACAGGTGTGAGAGAAAACAAACAAAAAAAAGTCACACTCCGGGGGAAAGCTTTTCTTATTTTAAACAGAAATGCTGTATTTCAGTTCAGGAGCTCTTAGGTATATCTATCAGGTAGAGCAGGAGCTGGCTTCAGGCAATTCTCTTCAGAAAGTTACCCTGGGATTTGAAATAAATTGTTCATTCTGAGTGTGGAAATGAAGTAGGTAACAGTGTCGTCCATTCTTTACTAATTTTTAATGCAGCGACTCCTGATTTTCCAGCTCACTGCACAGCACCTGTTTCTGACTGAATAGGTGTGTTATCAGTGTTGCAGCCCTGTTGGAGGAGGACGAGAGACAGGTGATGCTCCTTTTCCTTGCCTCTTTTATTGCTCCTTGCTCTAACTCCTTGTCCTGTTGGGTACGAATGCCATCGCTGTAATTTTTGGACAAGAAAGAGGACGACCGACGACTTTTGGAGGATGTTAAAGCCACATAGCTGCAGGCAAGTTGAAAACTGCTTTGGGTATAATATTGGCTACGGGGTGCAGTATTCGCCCTGAGCCAGTGTGTGGTAGGTCTGTGGTGCACAAGAATCTTAACAACTGCCTCCCTGAGAAATAAGTGCTTTTTAATCCAGATGTTGCGGAAGGCTTGCATGACCCTTGAGCAATTTGCGTATGTTAAATGTAGGTAATAAGGTCAGGCAGAATCGTGGTGTCTGTTTATTGTATGCATGCACAAACACACATGTATGTGTATATATATACACTACATGTATACATGTTTATTACAACGGGTAGAGGTAAAAACATTTTATGGTCAAAATTCTAAGACAAAAGGCTTTGATAAAAATCAGTCTTTAGGACCTGATTATTGTATTCTGACTTTAAATTCTATTTCGAAGTAACTATTTTTTTAAGTTAATTCAGGATTGTGTGCTTCTATTCTATATTTGAGAATTCTGGAGTCTTTAGGTAGTCAGGTAAGTGGTACCAACTTTATTTTAGTGGAGGGAAAACAGCTGTCATCTGAATATATTTAATTGCGAGTTGACTGTGTGCAGCTGCTGAGATAATTGTGGGCTCCATTCTCTTTAGCATTATGATAATGCCATTAGATGACAAAAGAGCTAATGACTATAATTATGAGGTATCTAATAGTTGTGGTTGAACAATGTAAAACACTTTCAGGAATAGGAGTTCTTTTTTTTTTTTTTCTCTCTAAAATGGAGTTTTACGCAGCCATCTTTTATGATTTCTGACCTCTTTCAGGTGTCTCAAATTATGTATAGAAGGGACAATAAATTGTGTTCAATATCTTAAGTAATTTTCTCTAAACCTTAACAGTGGGCCTAGGAAAATCCTGAAAAAAACCCTGTTAGATCCCTTTATCTACCTAAGATTCTAGCCTGAATTTTAACTTTTTTTTTGCAAGTATTAGCAGTATGGATTAATCCTATCTGTGCAAGAATTAAGATTTTTGTAATTCTAGTTTAGGAAAGAGATTCTAATACGTACGGGAAGTCATTGCCTGTCTCTACCCCGCAACACACACTTATCCATGGTGTAAGCATTAGCCCCAGCGTTTCCCCAGAAGAGCTCTTCTGATGCAATAGTGAATGACAACGGCAGTAAATATTCTCAATCGTCTTACTAAGCATTGTGCAAATTCCTTCTTTTAGAACTCTGAAGAGACAGAAGAGGGTACTAACACCCCCATGTGTTTCTTACAAGGCAATCTGCAAGTACCACGTGTGTATTTTTAGGCAGCCTTGCTCTGATTTCCACCAGCAGAGGGAATTGAGTCTGTACTGTCCTCAGCCAGCCCAACTTCTCTTTATGTGGTAGATAAGCCTGCACTTTTTGTGCCTGTTAAATAATGTTTTAGGCTACTGATCGTTGGTCCATACCTCTCCAACTCTCTTGCTTTCTGAGCGCCCAAAGCAACTTCCTGGGATGCTTGCTTTCTGCTGCACCAAGGAATGCTCTCTGAGTACAGCCCCTGCCAGCCAGATGCTGAGTATTGGTAGATTATTGGTTGTTACAATGCAGAAGCTTGTTACTAAAACCAACTGAAAAGGCAGACAGTTTGTCTGATCCAGAGAAGCTGTTGTGTCTCAGCCTCTACTCTGGAAGAGGCATGGGTCCTGATTTTTGCACGTGGTTTGCTAGCTTTTTGCAAGCAGTTGGTTACAAGTGATGAGCTGCAGAGCTAAAAGGACCGAGAGTTATAAGACACCCCCCCACTGTCATGCATGCCCTTCTCTCCCACTGGAGGAAGTAACTTGATTATTTTTTTGATAGCATACAAACAGACATTCATAGAGAACTAAGCTGGGTTTTACCTTGTGATGTGCAAGGACCCTGGTGGTTTTCTCTCCAGAATGAGCTTAAGAGACTAGTGTCATTTGCCCGTTGCCTCTTTGTGACTCCCTCTGCTGGCTACCTCCTGCTTTATTCTGGGGGCTTTCAGCTGGGAGGTATTGGTTGCTATCTTAAAGGTTCACAGGGGAGAGAAAGGGAACAGGAGTGGTGTTAAATCAGGGCATAAAGACCAAAGCTGAGTAGAGGGTCCTGGCCAAGATCTAGCCCAAAGATGGGAGCAACGAGCACTGTGGGCTTCTCAATTTTCTATTTATTGCACTGTGGAGTGTGTGGCTGTGTTCTGAATTATACTCTGAAATGACTAAATTAGAAACAACTCCTGGAATAGTCAATGTAACTTGTTCTGGACCTGTATCTCTGGCTGGTTGTTGAAACACTGTTTATCAAGCGATAAGAGCTACATCTACTGATTGCATGTCACACCCTTTTCCTGCACAGGAATCTTAGTCAGTGGTATCTAGAATATTAATAGCTAAGAACTGATATTCAGAACTGATTTTCCTCAGTTTTATATTACAATGTTTAGAAAAAGGAAGTTGAACACCAAGATTTAATCCACAGATTCTATGTTGGTATGTTTGTTTCATATTGTTTAGATTGCTGTATGTTTTGGTGTGCAGCAAAGGCCCTCATGTACCCCTTGATCTAAAGGATGGAATCTAATTATCTTGTACAGCAATAGAGGGTTGCTGTACTAGATCACGCCAATGACCTGTTTACTTCTGAATTGTTATTTCTTTCAAAAGGCGGTTGAAATACCTGTTTTCCAAGATGCAAAATGTATATTCTTTCTCTCTTCTTGATGTTTTTAAACTTCCAGGATAATTGGGTATCACAGTTGCTGATTAAATCAATTGAACTTTGCACAGGTCTTTTCTGAGATTTGTCTTATTTGCTCAGACCAAAGAGCAGAACATCTCAAGTGAGCAGAATAAGAAATGAATTATTGTACCTCATTTATACTAGATTTTTACAGGCTGTGGAAATAGTCTCTATGGGGAGAAGGAATGGGGAATCGGCTATTAATTTACCACTCAAAAAACCTGCCTAAAAATACTGGTGGAGATGATAGAAGCTTTTATTTCAGCTACATGACTTGGTCTGATGCTGTATTAAACTTCATGCAAATATATGAAGTATATAGTATACGTACACTTAATTCTACCAGTGCAAGTAAATTGTGCTCGATAGCTGAAGATTTCCATGTGTGGCTTCTGCAAACACAACTGGTGGTTGCTTGGAAACTTGCATTTTGCAAGCAAGAGCTTGCCCTGTGGTATGGCTGCATGTATAGTAACGTCCTGCCAGAGCTACCAAACCCCCCTTGGCTGTCAGAGGTGAGGAAATGACTGAATGCCACTGTTCTCAGTGACCTTCGGCACTAGGGCATCTTATCACACTTATCATAGTAGTGCACCTTGGGATAGTGGCTTTGAGAGGTGAAATGTTCTGTGGCCTTAATGAATCAAGTTTTCAGGCTATGTGAAGAGAGGTGGAGGGACAAAAGAAGCTTAAATTCTGTCCTCATAGTGGCCTGCTGAAATTCTGAGACTCTGTGCCAGTGTTGGAAATGACTGTAAAGAATAAGTGAAGTCTTCAGATATTTTAAAAAATTATTTTAGATTTAAGTGCACGAGGGAAGAGCTTCTCACCCTCTTTAAGTAGTTTAAAATAAAACATATTAAAATGTGCCTGAAGAAACTTAAGTTACGAGCTTTCTGGTGATTTCTCTTGTTCTCAGTATGGCAAATAATGACTTCTGGCAACGTACACTGCATGTTGACTCCCCACGTTCTTTGAAGTGTTGGCTGTTACCGGAGGGAACAATTTGGAAACCGATGGACCATTGGTCTGTTCTGGTATGGCAGCTCTCCTTTGTTGCCAGGCAAGATAATCAGCTTCTATCTTATCTTTGCATGCGTGTACCTGGTTCAATTTACTTTGCCTTTGTATACGTTTGGTTTAATCGGCAATGATTGTCATTGAGTTTGTTTGAATCCCAAGATGTTTACATAAGCTTGGACTGGCTGGTGGTTGAGATTTGGGAGACTGGCCTCTAGAAACAGGGAAACTCTCAGAAGTGTAGCTGCATGTGTACGCATGCAAAGGTAAGAAGCAAGGGTAGATAGAATATTCCAGTTGTGCGTGTATCAGAACTTGCAGTGATCAATTATTAAAGGCAATGCAGTGTTTACATAGTGCTGCTTACATACAATACTGTGAGGAAGAAGCATAACTCCAACTTAAAATCCCATTTTTGTCATGTTTCCAAATGTACCGCAAACATACTTCCAAACCTACTGGTTCATACTCGGTGTGTAAACTGTTGAGGAGGGAAGAACATCCATAAAATAATTAGTGTGTGCATGTGCTCACACATGACTAAGTTTTCTTTCAGACTGAGTAAACTGAGTGAAAAAAGGGTCAAAACATACAAAGTACTATGTTTTGGACATGAACATTGGGATGCTTAGAGATTTTTGTGGCTTAGAGTCAGACTTTCAGATTATTACTTGTATTTTAAAAAGGAGATTTAAATCCTCCAAAATAAACATGCCTTTTCTAAGTGGAAGGAAAGAAAAATAATTTGATCACAGTCATATTCATTCTGCTGCAGTCAATTGCAGGAGGACCCAGGTTTAGCTTTTTTTGTCTCGTCAAGCCTGAGGTAGTTTAGTTGAGGTCAGATTGGCTCCCTCATTTTGGCATGTTTGAGAGAGAGATTATGCTTCTTGTCATCCAAAGGCCTATGTGAACAAATGTTTGTTTTATTTCTATATGACTTTTGTCTATGAGTTCCTGTTGCTTGCAACCAGCATTTAGTATTTATTTGTATTACTGGAGCCCGGTACTCCCATCCCTTCGTGCTAGATACAATTATAATAATAGGAATCTGCCACTTTGTCACTTCTTGTTTTCAAGAGCATAGTGTGTTACAGCTGTGCAGTGGCTTACATAGATCTTTGAGGTTGCACACATGTTTGGGGACTACAATTCGGAAAAATGAAGTGGAAACAAGGTGATATTTGTAGCTTTTTTTTTTTTTCTTTTTTTCCCCCTCAGCCCTACTCTGCATTTTGATTTGCAGCAGAGTGGACATCTTTGCAACCTAGCACTATGTATCTGTCACTATGCCTGGTAACGCTTTTATCTGAGACAAAAAGTGATTGGAAAGCCAACTTTACATATTCCCAGAGAGGAGGGAAGACCTTTTGCTTGTCCCGTTATCGTAGCTGGTTGTACACGTAAGACAGTGTGCTAATGTTTAGGAGTTGCTGTTGCAGGGTCAGCCCTGTTTGCTGATCAGCCAGATGTTGAAGTTTTGAATCTTGGCAGATTTTGGATACGGTGATATGGAGAAGGGACTTAAAGGTTTTGCTGCTCCTTCCTTCCTTGCTGCATGCCACAGTGCAGCCCCTTAGCTACAATATTGCATGAAGGTGCTTCTTTGGGACTTGTGTGATTGAGATAGTATTTGGGTTGGCCAGTATAAAGCTTTCCACTCTTGCCTTGTGCCATGTTGCCCAATCTGTAACGTGACAGAAGTTTCATTTTTGCTGAGGACTGTCTGGCTGTCCTGTGACTGGGACCAATCCAAGTCTGTGCCAAGAAGACCTCAAGAGTGACAGCGTAGTTACAGGTCAGGAGGGGTCCCCATTTCTCTCTCCCAGTGGGACAGTAGAAGTTCTCAGGATAAAAAACACAGACACTAATAACTGCATAAATGACTAAAAAGGAAAGGAAAAAAAAAATCCAAGTTTACTTAGTAATTGACTCTCATCAGAAAGAAAAGCAATATCGGAAACCAGATCCTCTCAATGTCAACCACTCATAGTTAATGCCTGGAAGTCACTTTGACTAAACTACCATCTTTGCATCATTTGTTGCATTAAAAGATTGCTGCATGAAAATTATTGTGGAAACGTATTTTCACTGTTGAAGGGGAAGGAAGGTGAAAAGCTGGGTATCTTCTAATTAAAATGCCTTTTGAAGGCACACAGTATCTCTAGCAGTAATTACGAAAATTCAATTTCTGTTCTGAAATGGATAGCATGATATGGTCGGCTACTTGAAAAAAAACTTGATGAGTGTCATCTTGACCTGTGGTCCACAGGCAGACACAGAAGCTGCGTGAGGGGAGAGAGTTCTGTGGGGGCAAAAAAGACTTTGTAATTGTACTGATGTTTAGGTTTTCGAGTAAGCAGAAGGCTGTAAACTTCTGAACACTAATGCTCAGTGGAGACAGGTTGCGTGCAGTGGAGAAACAACTCTGGAATACACACATAAAAGTTATAAATGTATTAAATTTGGGCAGGCTTTCCTGGGGGTAGGCCTTCTCTCTTTTCCTATCATCCTTCCAGTATAACGTTTCAAGTCCTTCTCTGATGTTTGCTTTCCTCCAGGAAAAGAATTATTCTACCTTTAAAAGTTGCACATGAATGATCTTAAGAAAACCAGTAAGTGCAGTATTCACATTTCTGTGTATCTGTTAAATGGTTGGCTGGGCAATTCTGGCACACTTCTTGAAGAGGCAAGGGCCAGGGAAGAAATGTGCAAGGCTGTGTAGATAGGCCTCTTTCAAAACTTTCATTGCAGCTGAATCAAGGCTAGAGTTGAGATTCAATTGCAGTGAACTAATTAGGCTGAGCTCCAAATGCCTGAGCGCTGGATGTATTACAAACAACGGTGCCAACATATGCTGTAGTGCTTTGCTGACTTTAAACTTGGCAGTACCTCATTAATTTTGTGTGTTAATAGATTGTTTAATGTGCATTAGTGACTGAACACAAAAGCTGTAAACACTTGCTCATTCAGTTCCAGATAGAAAATAGTGTCTTGTTGGGGGCAAGGTGTTTTCTGCCTGCCACCAAGAGGTCCAACACAAGTTTCAAATGCATTGGAAAGTTGCCAGTTGCAAATAAGCCTGATGGGTAGGCTGAGTTACAGAAGAAGAATGTGTAGATTAGTGAGTTTTTAGGTAAGGTACTAGCTCTCCTCATACAGTCATGCTTCATCTGGTATAATGGCCTGTGAGAACCATTATAATACCAGTAATGATAATGGAGAGCACATGTATTTGCAAGCTTGTACTACAGTAGTAGCTCCTGTATTTTACCTCCTACCAGAAAGATATATATGTGTGTGTATATATTTTTTTTAAATAACAGAGGGAGTCTTCAATGCTTTTAGTAGTCAAACTTAATATTAATTTTACTGTATGTTTTTAGACAGTGATTTTTTTGGTGTTTGTTTTGTTTTTTTTTTTTTTAAAATAGGAAATTCTAAAGCTGCTCTAAATCAAGTAGTTTTCTTTGGCCACCAGTTTGTGCACACCTGGAGGACTAGAGGGGTGCTTGGTGTGAACTTTTTGCTTGTCTAGCATGATCAATTTTTGAGGACACATGGATTTTCATCTTCTTTTCCCTGCTTCGTGGTACAGAATAGTAAAGTAACATCTGTTTTCCAAGTTCAAGGAGCTGTAAGAAATTGCACAGAGCGCAAAGCAGGGCCTGGGTAAGTGTGTAGGTATAGTGTAACTGCTTGGTTTTGGTTTTGTTTGTTTTTAAAAAAAACAACCCAAAACAACAACAACAACAACAAAACCCTACAAAAATCAAAAGTACTGTCCCATAGTTCTTAAATGGCAGTTTCGTCCCTTAACACCCACGCTTTACAACAGAAAACTTAGAACCTGGAAAAATTACAATAAAAAATAGGCAGGCACAGGGGAAGCCAATGATTTCTTAAAGCTTAGGACAACCACTATGACAAAAGCAAGTTTTTACTCTGAACTGCTTTAGTGTCAGAACTCCCAGTGGTGTAAGTTAATGAACACACATTTTTTTTCAAAACTGGCTGAATCCTTCTTGAGTTTAAGAAAAGAATGTGTCTGTGTGTGGGACTTTATGCAAGGAATACATCAAGCACTAAAACTGCAGCCTTGGAATTTTATCCTTTTGAAAACTATAAACTACCAAAAATAGGAAATTATACTGAAATCTTTAGGTGGCCTTTAGATATTCCTAGCAATGTGCCTAGAGTAGGTCTTTTTCGTTTTTCTCATATGTTCTTCACAATCAATGTGATGTGTTAATATTTTATGAAAAGTGTTAACCAAAGCCAAAATAAACCTAGGACAGAAAGGGTTTCTGCATCCTTTTAAGTTTCTTATGCTTCTGCAAATATTGATCCTGATCTTTGAATTTCATATTAAAGTTTTCAGTAGGAACATAAATCTCACACGTCTTGCTAACGCCAGTGGACTTACGATATGTCATTTGATGATACAAGTTTGTCATATTTGTAATAGAATACTGAAAAGTTTTACCTCTAACTATAAAATCCCTTTTCTTTTGTGTGCGTTTTTCTGCTGGCGTTATTTAAAAAGTAAATGCTTTGGTATATAACTTGACTAGTGCTTACTTCAAATGAGAAATATACCGTTCTTAGTGAACTAATATCTTGAAATAGTAGAAAATCTTTATCTTTGTTTATGCTAACAAGTTGTGTTCTTATTTATCATCTATTAGCTTTACTCTAACACACCCTGAAAAAAATAGAGCATACATTTTCTTTTGCAATAATAGGAAAGTGTAATACATTTGTTGAAGTAGTATCTGTTTTGATTCTGCAAGAAATGATCATCATGTGTTTAACTTCACTATGCGAATAGATATTTGCTTTCCAGTGGGAGCAACTATTAAAGATAAAAGATGAGGACCAACTAGTAAAGACAGACTTGTATATACATCTCCAAAATTAGGGCAATTAAAATTACTTGCCAGACATTCTTCACAGGATGCATAAAACTCAGTTAAAATTACTTTATTTAAAATAAGGTATTTTTTCTAAAAGACTAAGCATCTTATGGTGCTAATTCTGTATGAAATTCTACTGTTGTCTCTTGCCTGTAGTAAATATGTTAAATTACATAACATATATACGCAGGTTTTTCACCATCTCACCAGTAGTTTTGTTGTAGATTTCTAAAAATAAATGGCCCTTCCTCTGTCCTTCCCTACTGCCTGTGTTCTAGACTGGGCAGGAACACAGACTTGTCCCCTCTGTTTAGACCAGAGAGCGGTCACACTTGCAATAAGCTGCTCACTGTCAGGCAGCAGTCTTGAATTGGCACAAGAAGATTGCGCTAGCTTGCATATGTATAACTCCAGTACTTAGAAGTCACTAGTCTCCTCTGCAAACGTACTCCCTGAAGTCTTGGGGATACATTTAACTTTTTTCAATTTTTAACAGTATTTTTCATTGCAATAGTAGTATTACATAATTTTATATGGGTTGGATAGGGAAGAAAATTGGGTCACAGTTTGAGAACAGAATGTAAATCATCCATCAGCTTACTTCCCTGGATTCTCTCCAAAGACACTAGGTTTAATAGCAGAGGCATGGTACTGGTGGCAAAGATTACAGAACCCTTTCTCATCCCTAGTACAACAAAGGCTGTAGTCTTTGTAGTGAAAGTATCTTCCTTCTGCAAAGTAAGGAATTACCTTCGAAGAATATGTTTGTTCCTGCAGCAGCTATCCCCTTCCCAGTGAAACTGTGTCGTCTGAAAATGGGCTGAATTGGCTGGACTCTTCTTTTTCACAATAACCCTTGAGGGCACCACAGCCCGACTAAGAGCTGAAGTGAAGGTGCCTCATCTCCAGTAAGGATGTTGACAAGTAGAGCAAAAGAGAATGGATGCAAGAAATAGTTGCTGCTGCTAATCTCATTCTTACACCCTTCAAATGCCTCTGTCCAATTATCTGTGCAGGGCAGTGGAGATAGGGGATAGAGACAAGAGGAAAGCTCTTCCATCCTGTGGCTTGAAAAAAAGAGAACGCCCTGTGCTGATCGTGTTAAAGAATCAGTGGTGTTTGTATTCCGTAGAACAAAGGTTTTATCTGTCCTTTACAAACTTAGGCAAATAGTTCTTAATTTTTTTTTCCTACTATTCTTCCTAAGTAGATGTAGTAGAGATTATTTGATTTGTTTGTTTTTCACTCCTGTCTTAGAAGACACTGAAATGCGGTCAATGAGTAAATAAATAAATGTGTATTGCTTTATTCATAGTGTGAGTAAACTTCATGTGACTGTATGCTGTTATCTTAACCGTGACCCAGAAAGTATTTATAATGGATTATCTCAGCACTTCACACAAAATAAACCTGCTCACTTGGTGTTTTCTACGTCAAGAGGTCATCCAGCATCCTAGCGCTAAACAGTCTGAGCTCCCTGTTTCAACAGTATGTAAAGTATGACAGGCAGAGACGTCCGAGTCTTACATGGTCATGTCAGTTGTATGCCTTTGTAGTTCTGTTCATTCAAGGCAGCTCTTCATAGCTTTTGTTTACTATTATGACATGATCTTATTTGGACAGCTGTGTATTTGAACCATAAAAATGAGAAAAATGCTACAAGAATTAGGGAGAAACAAGGCTTTCAGATTCTGCGCCTTGCAGGATATGCAAGGCTGTAGCTGTACTGTGTTAATGCTAGCCCTTCTTGGGCATGTGAATCGCTTATTGCACTCTGTCAAACACTGAGGTTATCTCTTGATGAATTCTATGGCAGGTTTCTTTGTGTGGCTTGAATATAAAACACTACATCAAGTCTCACTGTAAAGTAAGACTGAGAAATTGAGCAGACTGTGAAAATGTGATGTACTATGAGAAGAGCATAATCTCTAGAAACTTTCTGTGGATTGTATCTGTAAGAGTAAAGGGACACTAGCTTATATCTCTTATATAAAATAGTGTAGATAACATTCAAGCAGGTTTTGATACTAGCTGTTAGCCTCTGCTGAGGTGGTCTCCTTTTTCTGTGGAAAGTTTTATATCAACTGCCTTTCTCTTCAAATAAACAGCGTTCTTTTCAGGAAACCTGCATGTGGTCTGTGTTTGTCGTTATTGAAATAATGTATGCAAAGTGCCATGTGATTCTTTTCTTGAGGGATTCTGCTGGAAACTACCTAGCAAGTAATCAAACTATTTCTAAGCGCTTGGAGGAAATCAGTCTGTTAGTTTAAACAACATATGTTAGTAGTCAACATGGATTGGTCAAAACTCAATAATCTGTCAATTTAATTTCAGACTGTGATGGAGTAAAAGGGTTTGTGGCTAGAGGAAAACCAGATGTTGCCATATATATCTTTTATCAGATTCTTGATACTTCCCGTGTTTGCTTATGAACATGGTTTGTTGATGAAATTGGTACTGTGTGAATAGGAAATGGAAATTGTGAGTACTGTATTTCAGCAAAGGTATAGACTAACTGAAAACAAACCTGTCTGGGGGAGAATAAGAGCCACCCAAGGACTAGAAAACGTGATATTGTGATCTGAGGAAAGATAACTTAGCGTAAAGAACAACAGTGGGAGAATGGAAGGTGGGTGACTTCAAGTCTTCAAAAAAAGACTGCCCTAGGTAGGAGCAAAAAGATCTGTTCTTCATGTTCAGATTAATTAGATAAGAAGTAATGGTCTTTAAAGCATACTCTGAACTTCTGTCACATGGGAGGGATTGTGCAGCAATGAACTGTATTGCCTGGAAAGGCTGTAGAATCTCCTCCCTGGAAGGTTTTAAGCGCAGGCTAGATGAATATTTATCAGCATTCATCTAGGTGTAATTGATCCTGCTGTGGGACAGGTGTCCAGGATTCTGCATTCGCACTGTGAAAGGAATATGTGCAGATCCTGGGAGCTGGGCGATTTCTTAACCTTGCGGTAGTTGAGTTCTCCTGCATTTGGCGTGTACGTGTAAGGTGGAGGGTTGGCACTCTTTCTGTCCCCAGCCTTTCTGTTTCTTCCCCTGAAGTACCTTTGTCCTTTCATGTTAGTTCAATCCAAAACCTGCTATGAGTTCTTTGAGAACAGGTTTGTTAAACATGCCACCTTCTCTGCTGTTGATGGCGTCTCTGCGAGTAGTCTTCTGGCCTTTGCGCTACCTGCGATGGCCAGATTCCTTTGACTCTGGGGGCTTTAGCTGCATGGAAACACAAAGGATACGTGCTGTTTAGGTGCTTCCTCTGTTGATCCTTCCAATGCGCTTACAGCAAGATGGAGTCAAATTTTAAGATTTTTCAGTGCATTGCTGCTATGGTAACAAGAACTGCTTTCCCATCTTTCCCAGCTGTTCTGTCTTTCTGTTGAAACTGGCGAAGATCTTTGGGATGAAATATTATGTATCGTAGATTGTTAGTTGAATCCACCATATCTGAATTTACAGGCTGATTTAACAGTGAGTGGCTGATGGAGATCTAGCAGGTTGTGGTGGGTGGGTGGCTGCTCTTACATAGCTAAGAAAAGTGACAGTTGTATCAGGGTTTCAAAGGAAATGTCTCCTTTCTGTTTACTCTCTTGGCATCATAATCCTTAGCAGTGACAGCCTTGTTGCTGAAGCGAAGACCTTGCATGCTTTGGGTATCTCGTGAGAAGTGGATCTATACCTTGGTCTCGCTATGGGGAAGTTTAGAGGGCCTCTTGATTGTTAGAGCTCTCCTCTATCTGGTAGCATGCATGTAGTTGGGTCTACATTGTTCACTACTGTGTTCTACTTTTTGATCTCAAAAAAACTACTTTTTCTATCTGAAAGTAGTTTCCCAGCTTTTTGAGAATGGCCTAGTTTATTATCCTTAATAGCAAATATCAGATGCCTGGATCTTGGACAGTTACCAGAAATAATTTGCTTGATTTCTGTCATTCTCCAGAGTGCTTCTCTCTCTTGCTCTTTTTTTTTTTTTTTTTTTTTTTGGTGTGTGTTGTGTTTACTCCCACCCCTTTTCTGGTACCCCTCTTTGTAAGAAATAGATAGACTCACAACTGACCATATTGTTGAATAGATTCTCCGGTATCTCAGGGTTGACGGGTTTTGTTTGCAAGAACTTTCTAGTTTTGTCATGAAAGGAGGTGTCAACCCATCTAGGACTTAACAGAGCTGCATGATCTCATCCACAAGTGATGGGTGATAGCTGTGTCCTTGAAAATCCATAAGAAGGGCATTCTGTGTCTCAGCCTTTGAGGCTCATTTTACCAGCAGATTATTTTGTGAGCAGTACTTGTTTCCTCATGGCATGTGACTATTTTTACGAGGCTCTTCTAGGCTTTCTGTTAGTCCATGAGCCATCTCTAAGGTGTTAACAGTAGCGATTGTGTCCCTCAAACCAGCTGGTTAATAGGATCATCAGGGCAGGTTACCCAGCATCAAGAGTTGCGTTGTAATAGGTGAAGAGGTGACAAAATGGCCCTGTCTCTTGCTCAGTCACTAGGGTTAATTGACATGACCTTTGACTTGCTAGTGGCTGGTCCTTCTCCAGCTGAGATGTACCTATGTGCAGGAGTTGCTTTAACCAGGTACTGCCTGGTTGTCACAGGCATGTGGTGGCATGCACGTGTATGACGCTCCATGGCAGATAAAGTCAGGCCTTCTCAATAATCCTCAAGGTTGTTTGTGTGAAGCTGAAAGAGATCGAAGAACATAGTAATCTCTCTGCAGGGTCTGAGTTAATGCAGTATGTTAAGGTCTTTCATGAGACTGCAGAAATGAAGTATCCTTCTGTTGTCAGAATTCAACATACCTGATTATCTTAATGTCTCCTTTTTTGTGACCTGTCAAATGGTGACCTGGAGCAGTGTCCTTAGCTTTATCAAGTTCTGTGCTGTTGCACCTATGTTTAGAGCTTGTGTGGTACTTCACCGAGCGGTTCTGCAGTTATTGTTGGTCCGAAGGACTCTGAGTTTTGCCTGCGGGTAGGACTCAGTACGTGGAAGTTGCTAGTTAAGAGTGTTTATCGAGAACCATTTCTAACAACGGGTAATAATGTTATCTAGTGTCAGCTGAAGACTTCTGAGATGCTGAAATTCCACCGTGTCTACTCTTAAAGAATTTGTTTGCACTGAATTCTGTATTTGATAGGGAGTTGAAAGGAAAGATAAACCTTTCATCAGATATGCTTGTGTCCTGAGTAGAGGGAACACCACATGGACTCACTTGCCAAATACAACAAAGCTGCAGTGTTACTCAGCTTACGGTAGGGTGCCTGTATATCTACAGTGAATGGATTGTACTTGTAATTTATGTATTTCTAAGAGCTCTGATTACTGCTTAGTAACCTCTTTTCCTTTCTGTGTAAGTTTTTTGGGGAAAAAAAATCCACAAATGCATGTTCTAAGTATTTTAAGTAATTTTTTGTTCTGATTTAAAAAAAAAAAAAAAATTAATTGGATTTTAACTTTGTAATTCCTCCTCCCCACACTGAAACTTTATAGATGTTTTTAACTAGTGCTTGCCTATGTTGAACTGATAATTTTATCAATGAAAACTTAGGGAGGCGAAGGCAAAAATGTCATCCAGATACTTAATAAAAAAAAAGTCTGTTGCCACAGCTGAATCAAAAAATAACAACAGATTTTTGTTCTGGTTCTTTGTCAGGTAAATCTCTGATGTGCACTAAGCTATATGATGTTCCAGATTGTGTGTTTATATGTGCACCTAGGTGTGCACATAAGTGTACATAATTCTCAGAGTGTTACCAAGCACTTTGCAAAAATCGTTATAATGGAGATTCAGGCCATCATTCTGTCTTTTTCTACAAATGGGAACTCAAGGCATAAGATTAAGCTCAAGTTTTACCCTGTTTGGTAGTAGTTGAACTGATCTTAAATATTTAAACAATTATTTAGTAATGCCTTCTGTTTATTTTTATCAATTATATCTCCTCTGTTAAAAGGGGTATTTTTATGAGCTCTTCATGTTTCAATTGCCACCTGTTCAGAAGGAAAAAAAAGAATAAATACCGCTTCATTTAAAATTGTTTACTTAATGATCCAAAACTCAGTAATAGGGAGCTTGATCCAATCCATCAACTGCCACTAGCTGTGAGGTGTACTGGTTGCACTTGGCTTCAGGACAAATGCAGTTTCAGAAGGAAGGAAAAAAAGCAGTCTTGCAATGTTAGGAAAATAACAGCCATGTGTATCTTTGGTTTCCTCTGCCCCCTGTAACAAATGCAATCTGATGATGCTTCTGTCTGGTTGTTAAAATGAAGTGCTCTGTGTGTTCATTGGAATTGCAGTCTCTCTCTCTTGAACACCACATCTGTTTGTTAAGCAGACTTCATTGTCATTGTCCTTTTTATATGGTGCCTCTTTTTGCCGGCTCCCCACACTCCCACCCCTCCCAAATGCTCAAGCCATGCGGTGTGTAGAAGAGACTTTGTATTCTGCTGAATTTTAGCCACCAGTGGCTGTGGAATACAACAGCCATGGGAAAATTGTGTGAGTTTAGGACAGGAACTGAAGGCAGAAATTAAATCAATTGGAGTAAAGTGCTCCATAGTTGGCAAATGATTAACCCGAATAAAATTTGGCTGCACCACTGAGATTAGCACCTACCTTGTAAAATAAAACTAGTATTATAGGGCATGTCTTTTAAAAGGTATTTAGTAATTGAGCTCTGCTTTGAATAAGTGATTTTCCTATATAGTTAGGAGAGGCTACGGTGGTGAAAGTAGTTTCTTCACTTTTCCTTGTTCTTCCATTTATCTTACGATAAATGTAGGGAAGAATGAAGTGTTTTTTACAGGATACTTGCAGGGAAAATGTTGCTATTGCAATGCAAGGAAGGTAGCCACGGGAAAGCCACAGAATGTATGCTTTCATTCCCAAAGTGTAATGTGACTTCTTTATATTCATGAGCTGAAATAAGTTTGAATACATGGAATGAAATGAAGAAAAATAGCCTAGACACTAAGGAATAAGGACTGCCTGTAAATTTACTTATTCCTCGCAACTCCCCGGAGTCAGCTTCAGTGGGTGCTTTTGTGAAGCATTTTGTTTACAGAAGAGGAGAGGAAGAGACGAGCTCTATCAAGACTCCATGGACCTGAATGAAACAATGAGATTTACTGGCTGTAGCTTTCTCTCCACTTCATATCTCTAAGAAATTTGATACTAGTCCAGATGGTTTTAAAAGATGTGTCTTCACTGCTGTTCTAGACTTAAGTGTGGATTATAATTGAGCTGTGACTGCTAGATCAGGCTGGATAAAGCTGTGTTAAGCATGAAGGTAGAGGGAACATATATGCAAACTCTGCATTTGTGCCAAGTGGCAGGGCGTGAGTTGGTTCTGGCCCAAAAGCTAGATAGCCGCAACAGTGTAGGGTTGCGCCTGCGCTAGCAAAGCCTCTGAGAGGCAGGGTTTATTAGCACCAACAATTCTAGCTGGTGTTGGGACCAAAGTTGGCACTGAGCCTGACAGTACACCTAAGTGGGTAGACATTGATGCTATGTACTATAGCATAATCTTTTAGGGCAGGGATCTTCATGCCTTGTATGTCTTCATGGCGTCTAGTACTATGGGAATATTCATGGCTCTAAGGTAAAGTGACAAGACAAATAGGTAGCCAGGCTGTACTTCTGAGTTTACCCTGCCCCGATACTGCACTTAGAGCACTCTGCTGTCAGAACCCCAGGATATGTGTTAATGCAGTGGCATAAGGGACTGACCGACAACTGTATCACAGATAAGGTTTGATCCTTCTTCCTCCCTGACCCACAAGTTAAAGTGAACTTGTAGGCTGTTTGTTCTGGCTGTAGTGAGTAACACAGTCTGACTGCTCTCTCCCCTGGCATCCAAGTCTAAAGCTGTTATCAGCACTGCTGTGGCTCTGTGAAATCACACTAGTGTTTGATTTAGGGGGAAATTGGCACCTCTCTGACAAGTGCTGGAATGTCCCAGTCTGTCCTTGGGGTGCTGTTGGCATCTTTCACAGCAATAAACCCCCAGTCAATAGTCTTGATCATGGGCAAACACCAGCCAAGTGCACAAAAGCGCTTATCACCCGTTAAGCCGTGCATTCATAAAAAGCAAAGTCATAAAAACCTTCAGTGGCTGGCAATTCCAGAGCTTACTGTTAGACTTGAAAAGAAGTCCTGAAGAACACAGGCTTCTTATCAATTTTAACTGCTGGGCAGTAGAGAGTTGCTGTTTGTTTATCCACATCTGGTATTAGCAACTCTGTTTTACACTGTGTGTTAGATGTTTCTGGCAAGCAATATTCTGCTGGATGTAAAATTAAATTCAATGGAAATACTTTGTTTTCAGGAAGAACTCAGGTTGAACAATTGAATTCAACTGGTAAAGAAATGCAAAATGGAGTCTTAAGAAAAGATTGACTGGAGGTGCATAGTGCAATGTTAAGATGTTGAATTTTAGACAGTTGGTTTTTTGAACTTCCTTCCTAGCTAAATATATTTAACTAGGAAAAAAACAGATGCTGCTATATTGTAATTACTTTGCATTGCTACTGAAACTAAGTTCTGTATTTCCTAATATTTTTAGATTGCATTTTTAAATGTTGCATTAATGCTTATGCATAAATGTAAATATAGAAACTTCAAAGTTAATGTTCACGGAATGGTCCTGTATTCATGCCACACACTTAAAACCAAAATTCATGCCACCTTTAGGGAACTGGGCCGGAGATAAAGTCACTTTGAACAGTTGCATCAACATTTGTAGATGGTTTTGCCCGTGAGAGATGTCTTTACGTTTTTCTGAAGTCAGCTTGCTGGATTTGAGCAGGCATCAAATTCCACATGGGTCTACAACTGGATCAGCAGAAACTGGTAGATGTGCAGGTTTTTGAAATGCCAAGCAAGCATTTTAAATGCAATTAAAAGGGCATTTGAGCTACTTTTAAACAAAATAGTAATAAGAAAACCCCTTGGATTTTAGTTTGAAAATTATTCTGGAACTGCAACTTTCAAACAAGAAGGTGATATGAAAAAAATGTGTAGTTTATGGCAGCTGCCAAGGAGCACATTGACAGCAGTTAGTTAATCAGGAGTAGCTGCAATGGAAGCCACTTCTCTGATCTCAGCTCTACCCCTTAAATAGCAGCTGTGTCCCAGAGTAATCAGTGTGGTATGTAGGTGGGATTTTCACACATGGCTTGGGAAGATATGTTGGAACGTCCCTCACTGACTTGAAATGAGAGCTGTGTTCACTTGCTCTCTGTAGCAGCTTTGAAAGTCTTTAAATGAGACTTGACCAGAAATAACCAATTCTACGAGTGTGAGTGTGGCTGTTTGCATTTAATGCTTCATCCTTTTTGTTGAGATCATCAAGGAAGCTGGTTGTTTTGATGGGCAATTTGTTTACAACTGTCTATTGCTAAAAGACATGTAGACGAATTGGGGAAAGGGAAGAAAATAATGTCCTGTTGGCACCTAAAAGAGGTGATAACAAGGGCATCTTTAATTCTGGTGCCACACATGTACATGTAGAAAATAGATACCATTACCTCTCCTACAAATGTGTATGCCTGTTAATGTGCTGCTTCGATGTCTGGTATTTGAAGTAGCATACAAACATCACATCTCTATTTCCTTTCTTTGTATGTATATCTGGCTTCATTTGAAATTCTTCTTTTTCCTTCAGCGTTTTTTTCTCCTCTTTTTTGTGTGTGTATATGTCTCAGTTTCTTTGGACTCTTGGGAGAGCAGTTGTGTATTAGATTAGAAAAAGCAGCAATGAGAAGCTAGGACAGTTGTTTACTTACTGTGTTAAACTCTGTCCACGCTTAAAGTGGAAGGAAACTGCTTTTCCTTGTGACTGCCAGTTGCCAGGATTTTAGTGTTGGTTTGTTTTTTTTTTTTTTCCTCCTGCATGAGGAATTTCATAGTTGAAACTGCCTTGGCTTATGAAAAGCTAGTTAGCTTATGGAGAGGAACACTCCTACTGGAATAATACATAGCCAAGCTATTGCTGGCTGGCTACCTGTGCGTGATTAAACAGAAGCAGGAGGTGGAATCAGACAATTTTCAAGTGGTCACAAGTTCAAGTCTGTGAGTTCAGAGTACCCTGGCAGCATTACTACGCGGCTGCCTTTGCTTAAATGAATAGGAAGGGTATGTTTTTTCACTTCTCATCTTGATTTTTCTTTTACTGTTTCCTTGTATTTGTTAACTTTTATTTTTCTGACATGAAATAGCAAATGTTTACCTTTCGAGCAAAATCTTTCTAAGCATTCACAATTCTAGCCAGGGAACGGATTTGCATTTTTGTTTGGAGCAAGCAGTTCCTGTTACTCATGAAACAGGAGTGGCTTTTTAATAAAGACGCCAGATCTCTGCTATGTAATTACCATAAAATAACCAGTACAGCAATTCTGTAGTGTCAACAGCTTGACAACCAAATGCTTTCTGAACTGCTTGTAAGCTTAGGTGTCAAAATAAACTCTGAAGAGCAAACTTCAATGCTTAATACATGCGCTGTTTCTAGGTTGGAAAATCTCTCCCTAACCCAGTATGTAATACAAATGCATCTACATACCCAATCTTGTTAGCCAGGAGACTTGCTCGGAGTTCAAGGAATATGAGCTCTGCAGAAGGTATGGTACACGTAGCTATGAATATCTGAGTGTATATTCTGAAGATTAATTGGCTGAATGTAGGCACCTTTTGAAAGGCACCAAGTCTTTACCTTCTCAGGCCTGTGCTGATACTAGATGTTCTGTAATCTGTTTTGAGCACAGCTGATCTCTTAAACAACTTCACTGTCAGGTTGCCATCTCTTTTTTCTTTTTTTGTGTGTGTGTGTGTCTGTGTGCGCAGTGTTTACCACCAAACCACACTGCTTCATGGTAGACGTTGCTAGGTGCTAGGGCAATGCAAACAATAAATAATAAGGATCATGCTGGAGTCTCCTCAGGAAGTATAGGATGGGACAGCCTCCATAATAATTGCTCCTTTTTTTCTAGCCTCAAGCACAGCAATCTTCTCTAAGGCTGGGACACATCCTGTTCAAAACAGAGTGCAGTGCATGGAATGAAAGGTGCCCTAAGCAACCAGAAGACATTAGTGGCAGATGTTTATGAAAGGGACCTTGCCTGGAGCCAGCCCAGTGAGCTGAAGCCTGCACCCCTTGAGGGAATGTGGAGCCCTGCAGCCCAGCTAGCAGGATGGGGCTTCCAGGCTACTGAGAAACTCAGTTTCTGAGTTCTGCTAGGGAGTTATGCATGACAATCTGTTTTGCTTTCAGTGATTTTTTTTTTTTTTAAATTTTATTTTTTTCCTTTTGTGGTAACTTGTATTTCAGTTTTAGTTCTCCCCTGTAGGTGGGACACTTGCTGACTTCAGTGCGATACACTATTTGGAATGTTAAGTATTTAGGGAAAAAAAAAAAATCAAAAGCCACTGTATAAGTGTTCATTCAGAGAGTATTCAAACATACTTTATCCTCTGATGAGATGCACTCTCATTTGTTTTCTGTCTTCTTGACCTGTGGGTCTTCCATGTGGGCCTGCTAAAGGCATGTTTGCTCTGTGATCCTATATCTTAGGAAAAACAAGAGGAGATAGAAAGCCGAGGAGAAATGCAGAGTGAAGAAGGGGTAGAGGTTTGTGTAATACCAGCTAAAGCAGTGAAGTTAAACAGACAAGTTTTTGGTGTGGTGGCAAAGTTAACCCAACAGAAAGGTTAAGTCTAGATATCCTTGTTTGAAGAGCACTTCAAGCTCTCTCAAACATTGTTGGCCGGATAACTGCAGTAACGCACTGGGGGGTACTTGTTTATCCCTGTTCCTTTACTATCCTGATATGTGTTTCCACAGCATAGAAAGCCTGTTCTAGTGTGTGGCTAGAGGCTGAGGCAGGGGTGTGAAAGCTTGGAAAGCCTCCTTGGTGTTTGCTGAATGGAGCTACCACACCTGAAGACTGCTGTCCGCATTCTTTTATAATCCTCTAGCTTTTGAGCCATTTAAAAGCTGTGATTTCAGGTGTCTGATGAAGGCTTTTACGAATCCACTATTATGTGGCTTTCAGGCAGCTGGCAGGAACCATCTCTCTGGTAAGTCTGAAGTTTCAGTAACTAGGAGGCCCCAAAAATCAAACTAACCTGTCCTCCAAGAAAAATATTCTGCCAAGATTAAACTTAAAGAATCCCAGAACCCGTCATTAATTTTTGCTTATACATTCTCTCAGATCTCTTTAAAACATCTGTGTCCCTATAGCACAGTGACTGTTTATTTGGTGCTGATTGGGTATGTACTGCTGTAATGTAGGGTGTCTGTATTGTGTAGTTAGAAGTCAGCATGGGTAGGCATATGGCTAACTTCTTCCTGGCTGGCATAGAGTTTCCTAACTCAGCTTGAAATTAGGGCTGTAAATTTCTGTGCTACCTGGCAAATAGATTTGCATATGCATGCAACTTTCAACTAATTGCAGTGAAACTCTTAATAAGGTTGATAATCATCTTCCCTTCTCTCCCGTTACACACATTTGAAAGCATCCTAAGCTAAAATATACTTTGCTGTCTGCATTACTGCACCTTAAAATCCAAAGGCATCTTTATTCCAAATTCTTGAGCTACTGTAGTTCTCACTCGGGGATTATTGCAGTGCTATATTGCAGTTGCAGAGCCTCAGCCTAAATCACCTATCAGTGTATGAACGTCTTAACCGCTGATAGTACTATCATCAGTTCCTGCTGTGTGTAAACAATATTTGAGTCTCTGTGTGAACCTATCCTTTGCTTTGTTTGAAAGAAAGTGGCCAGAAACAGAAGAAAACCATGTGCATCCTTTTGGGTCAAACTAAAAATGGTTTTGGAACTCAATATGTATATGTTGTACTGTTAACTCAGAGATGTTTTCCAAATATTTTACTTGAGAATGTATCAACTGAGGCAAAGATCAGATCCAGAAATCTGTTGTTCTCAAGGCTGTATCCTTTGTGGTGCCTGATGCAAACAGGGACCAGGGAACCAGGCTGGCCAGTGGTTCAGTTTCTGGTACGCTTTTGGATCAGCAAAGCTTCAGGCGGTGATAACAAATGAACTTCAAATAATTTCATTTGCTACAGGAAGCTGTACTTTTGTATCTAGAGTATAAATAATACATTGTGTGTAATGGACAGATTTTTAATTGATTTTTATGAATTGTGGGTGCCATTTTCATTGCTGCTTAGACAGCACAGTTCTGCTGGCAATTAAAGGGATCTGTGCACTTAGGAGTTTGGAAAAAACCCACCCTGAATAACTTAAAAACAAACAAACCCAAAATACTGAAGAAAAAACACAAAACAACAACAAGCCAAACCCCTAAAAAACTGACCTTTGTATTCATTGCTCAGCGTTACAGCTGATACAGGAAAGTACCTACATGTTAGAATTATTAATGACTTCTCTAGTGTATATACTAAATATTTAGAATGTTCTGATATTACCACATATTGATTTTTCTTGCCAGGCTGCACTGGGACTCAAATCAATGTTGTTGATTTAAATCTTGACAGTAAAGATGTTGACAGTTACCTGTAATTGCATAATCTTCAGGCTTATTTTATTTTTCCCATTTGTTTGCGGTGATGGGAAACAGTTATTTTTAAATCTAGTTTCAGGGTCTGCAATGGCTGAGGTGACAAAGTTGGAGGGAGGAAGAAAACTTATATTGAAATAATCTAGGCTGAATAGCTATGGTTAGGTATTCTTCAGGTACTTGGAACTAGAACACCCTATTAAGTCTCTTGTAAAGACAATCTTGCTGATGGTGAAAACTGACTCAAAATGTTGGAAAGCGTTTTTGGTTTTATTTCTCTAAAGTAACATAAAACCAGGGCTAGCGAAACTAAATTATGTTTGGCCTACATTTTATTCTCTATTTTCAGTGTCTGTTTTTCTTTTGCGGGAGGATACTTTGGAAGAGAAAAGGGAAAGCAAGTAGAAATGCTAGCAGCCTGTCTCGTGATCGGACCTCCAGAACAATATGCTCAGTTCAAGCAATCGTGAACTTTTCCCTTTATTAAGGAAACAAGTGACACTTGTAAAAGAAGGATTGGAAAAAAAAAATTAAGAACTCAAAACTCCCCAAACTGTTTCATTAGATGACTGAAATTATAAGATAATAGAAGTATATCTTAAGACTCCTCAAACCAGGCAAATGAGAAATTAATCAGTACTTAATGATTAATTAAAACCCTAATTTGGAAGAGAAACTTTTTTCTTCAGCACTGTCAATTTAACCTCAAAATAAATGCATGCTAATGATTGAAAATTCAAAGGAAAATTGTTCAACAGTATGAATAAAGTGAAAATCGCCGTTAGGTAAGTTGTACACACTTGTGTTCCTGTCTTTGAAGAACTTTGAGTAGGCACTCAAGTTAAACTCCTGTATCTTTCAGCTAATGAACAAAAAAAACCCCAATCCTCAAGAAAGTCTAAAAACTGCAGAAAGACTTTTTCTATTTTTTTTTTAAATATATTTGGAACACTTTTGAGGGGAGATCACAGATAATCAATTCCTCATAGCTTCTTGAAGGAAATGGGATATTAAATGTATTCTTCCCAAGGCTACCTTATTGTTCAAGTCCCTTGTTATGCCTTTTGTCCTGTGATGCCTAGAAGAGGACTTGATGACACGTAGAAATCCCACCAGTCCCTAGCAAATATTGTGGTGTTGCTTTTCAGTCCCTCACTGCCTCTTTTTTGTGTTTGTTTTTCTTTTCTTAGACTCCCAAGTTCCTCAAAGGAGACAGTGTCTTTCTACTCCGGGTGTGCTTGTAGGATGTCTAGTTCAGTGGAGTCCCTGTGCTTCCTTATTGTCCTCTGTGGTTGCAAATAATTTATCATAGTTTATAAGTGTTTTTGCAAATGAAAGCAACAACAAGATGGTGTATTGGAAAAGCAGCTACATGAGAAATTGATAAACTCTCCTTCAAAAAGATTCTGCTTTCTTCTGCTTGGTTTGGCATATCTGTTGTTCAGAATAACCTGTTCATAACACCTGTTGTTTAACAAGTGTTATGCAGAAATGACAACAAAGAGTAGCCTTCATTATCCATCTTGTGTTGTGTTAAACACAGTATTCCAGGAGTGAGGAAAAAATGCAGTGCATGCAGATAAGTCACACATTGAAAGTTTCAGGTCCTTTTTATGCTTTTTGTTGTGGTGGCTTCTAGGGGCATTGATTGTTTGCACCTCTGTAGTACTTAAAAAAAAAAAAAAAAAAAAAAGAATCAGGCAAAAGGTGTCTAAGAACACTTAAAGCTAGCTGCCATTTCTGGCAAAGCAGACTGTATTAATAAGCTTGGCACTCATCTTTTTATGGGTGTATGTTATTGTTTCTACATGTGCATTTGATTACCCAGAAGACCTTTAGTTTCCTGACCTCTCAAGGTGGAAAACCGCAACAGTTATAACCATCAGTGCAATCTGACATGCAAACAGTGACCTTGAACGTGTTGGACTTGCTTCCTTGCCTTATTTGGGAACCTCTGGTAAAAAGCCATTCAGATAAAACACAAGTTTGAAAGCGGCACTTTAATAAACAGCAGCGTAGCGGTCTAGGGGAAACAATGTTATGAGCTGCATTTTAAATATTTATGGTTAATGAGTTAATGTTACAAATTTTTTGTAGAAGGAACAAAGGTCGTTTGCGTCAAGAGTTTCCATGTTGTGTATTTAAACGGTGTTAGGAAGAAGTCTTGTGTGTGAACAATAGCACATGACGATAGGATGGGTTGTTCATCTGGTGTGTGCTCATCTAAACTGGATTGTTATTGAGTGCTGGCAGTGAACCTGAGGGGAATAAATGTGTGGCATTCTGGAAATGGGCATGCTCTTGCATTACACTGCTGTGTGGGCTTGGAGGTTTTTTTTTCCCTTTGCCCCCTATAAGTATGCTGTGCCCTTAGCTATTTGCCATTTGCATCTGCAAACTAAGAGCCTACCACAGCTGCCAGTATTCAGTGGAGTAATCCATGGTTGCTGTTTCTTTCAGTTTGTGTCTATGGCATGTCTGTGTGTACTTGAGCTCATTCTTCCCTGAGCCCCTGTGCGTGCAGTGTCTTTGCTGCTGATTAATTGTGTCGAAGAGGAACTCACTTTGATGAATTCGGTTGAGCATTTGATTATCTGTTTCACCTAGAATCAAAGTGCAATGAAGTTAATTTACTTTGAGAGACTGAGTAAACAACAGCATGTGAAAGAGCCAAAACTAAATGAATTATTTTTGATTGCCCAAAAGTTCCATTAATTCCCCAGATATACTGGATATTGTTTCCAGAGATACCAAACAATGAACATTTGAGGGCACCCCCTTGGACTGTATCTGCATTTTTTAACCTGGCTTGAAGACTTCCTAACTCTAAAAAATGCTGTTAGAGACCTAATTAAAATCCAAACCACACTGCAAACCTCCAAACATCCCCCTGTTGAACATTCCCTTTCTGAAAATTTCTGCTTCTCTCTTTATTTTTAAAATTACGGAAAATAGGACATGAAAAATACTTTCAATTGGTCACTTTTCCGTGTTTGCTTGTTCCCTTTGCAGCAGTGACAGAGCAGGAGAAAAAGAGGAAAAAAGTTAATTCAGAAGACTAGAAAATGGGGGAGGGAGAAAAGGAGATTATCACCAACCATTTCCCCCTAAAGTCAGGTCAGAGACAGGATTTAGATCCCACAGCTTTTTGGAAAATACCCCAAATTTCTTGGGTGGGATTTGGTCACAGTGTATCGTGGGGCATCTCAAAACATGACAGAGGCAGGCCCTGGAAGCCTACATTTCAGACCTTTTGGTAACTTCTGCTGCTAAAGGAGTGCGCGTTTGAATGCTTGTGACCTAACAGTATACCAGGCTGATCTTCTCTGGATGAATAAGTGGTAATTCAGAAATTCCTGATGCAATTTTTTTAACCCCTGCATGCTACCCGACAAGTCTGTCCTGTTTACCCTCAGGGCACTTTTCTAGGCCTGCTGGTTATAAAGCACATTATGTTGACTCTTTTCTGTGGTCTGAAGTGAGGTTTAATTTTTAAGCATACTTTTTTTTTCCCTTTTTTTTTTGGGGGGGGTTGCCATCAACAAATGATGCCTTTCTTAAGAAAAATATCAAGCCATTTCCAAAAAAATTAATGCATATTTTTTCTTTTCTGGTCCCTATGAGGACTGATGTACTGTTTCATGCAGGAAGAACAGGGCAGTGACAATTACCACTTCCTGCTATATTTGTGTCAGGCTTGTGGACAACGGTAAAAGCACTGATGGCTTTATTCTTGTACTAAATCTAATGGACTCATTCATGCAAGGATTTCTCTGCTGGTGGAAACAAAAGTCACTTTTCCGACTCCCAAACCTATGGGAAAAGATTGTTAGGATTTTGTGAGACTCTACTAGCATCATCAATCATGCACATGAATCCTCTGCATCTTTCATGCTAAAAATGGCTAGAAGTTGCAAAATGCCAGCAGGCTTACTCAAGGCAGACAGTCTTCCTGATTGCATGCTGGCTGATAAGTTACTCATACTATTCCTCCAGACCTCTGATTTGAAGGGAATAGCTGTTGCATCTTTCTCCCTGATTTTTGCATTCATGGAGTTCTGTTGTTCACCATATCACCCCAGAGATATGAAACAACAGGATTTCATCCTTTTGGAAATAAGTAGATTAAGTGGGACTGGCTGGAGGAGGATGAGGAAGAGGCTGTCTGTCTTAGCATGGAAAATTTTTACCTCTTACTTAAATCTTCCTCTGAACTATATCGAACCAGAGAAGGATGTTCGAGTCTATTCTGGGTCAAAGCCCAGGAAATTTGTGAATCTTTTTTGCTTGGATTTCTTTAGAAAGTATGCTGTGAACTTTATATCCTGAAGAGTCAATTTCCAGACGGTTTCAGGCAGATGAATCTTGTGATGCAAGGGATTTCCTTTTTCCTGATTGCTCCATTGTTGGCTTCTTGCCCTTTTGTCTGTGGCTTGGTGGATATAGCTTTTGAGGGTGAACTTCCAGTAGACTTGAATGAGAGTACTTACAGTTTGTGGCAGTCTTAGCTACAGCAGGACACTGAAAATAGTGGTGTAGGCTACGACTTTTTCAGCTCTAGCTGTTGCACAGAGAAAAGTCTCTGCTGTATTCTTTCTTGGCTATTTTGAAGATGGGTGCAACATCTATCTCAGATGCTCAGATGCAACCTGTCTGGTTCCATGGCCTTGTGTAGAATGAGTTCTCTCAAATCATCCCTAACTTGATCCTGATTTCTTCCTGGTAGTTTATCTCTTCCTTGAACCTTGCATCTAAGCAGAGAGGTCAGGGAGACCTTGCAGGTGGAAACTGAGGAAAGAGGGCATTGAGTGCCTTAGCCTTATCTGTCTCTACTGCCACTAAATCACCCACTCCATTCAGCAATAAGCCTGTATTTCCCTTGTTTAGTCTTCTACTACTAAAGATGTAGCAGTAGAAGCTCTTCTGGCTACCCTTGATGTTGCATCCAAGTGTCAACTCCAGCCAAGCTTTGGGAGCCTATGGCACCTAGTATTTACAAGTTGTCTCCTGTCCAAGCAGTAACTGGGCCTGACCCTGTCTAGTTTCCAAGATGGGTGATATCAAGTGTGTTCAGGGCGATGTGACAATAGACCACAAGAGAGAAAACTTTAAGAACATTCTGCGATTTCAGAGAGTAAGATAATCCCTCAGCTTCTAAAGGAAATGGGATATAAAATGTAAGTGTGTGCCTGCACATGGGTATGCTGTGGTTTCCCTTTCAGGCTCTGTGCAGTTCCAGCAACCAGCTGTCTTTCACCTTCTAAGACTGGAGGTGTGCAGCTGAGGAAGGATACGTTTTGACTTGGGACACTGATTCATAAACACTAGTTCATGGAACTGAGATAAGTTGACTTTAACATAATTTGAACTATGATTTTAGAGGTATACAGTAATTCCTATACAGCTTCATCTTGGATGGAACAAATGGTATGGCTAAAGTCTTTAATCCTGCTTTCCTTCTATCCTTAAACACACAATGAATCTAAGTCTTAAACTTCATTCTGAGTGAAGACAAGACAGTGGCTAGTTATTCTGTATTGGTACTGCGTGATGTTGTAACAACTTAGAATGCTGTATTACCATACACTGAAATGATTGCAAGTCAGCCACTCTCTCTTTCTCTCTGTATGATGCGCACAGATATAGGTAAATCTGTATTTGTATTATTTTGGGTTTGGATTAGAGATGGCTTTATTGCTGACTCAGGTAAAATAACTGAAGTCACTGCTTTAGCTTCTCTCCTTCTTTGTTCCCCTTCTCCCAAAACTAAGTCTTCCTGTCATTTGTTTGAAATAAAACACCTTTCATATTTCACACCCGCTCTTGATTTCTTGTGTACCTGATACAGCTTTGAAGATCTTGGCACTCTGTATCTCTTTGATGGGCTTGACCACTGCTGAAATGCTTATTCCCTCATTGCGTGGTTCCACAACCTATTACAGTGTTAACAAGGCCAGAAAGAAATACTGGAAGATTTGTCCATCATAACATTTGAAAGGCCACGCAGGTTTAAAAAAAGCGAATTAAAACTCCAACAGATGTTGACTGCCTTATAATAGGTAGAAATTAATTTATCCCGATACAGAATGCTCATGGGAGGACTTGTCTTGCTGCAGAGACTGAGTGGTGCAAAGGGATCTATGTCTGTGCCTACTGCAGTGGTATGACTCTTCATCTCTGTGTAAGTAGAGATCTCTTCTTTGCTTACACAAAATCCTGAATCAGACAATGGACTTGCGCAGTGTGTGTGCAAAATTAACACACACTTGGTATTTGGGAGGTTAATGGAATGGAAAAGGCTTCTTTACAGAATGGTGTGTTTCAGCCCTTTGTTAGCTAAATCTCAAAACATTTAGTAAGCAAAAATCACCTGGCTACAGTGCTGCACAGTCATCTTTCCAAATATTGATAGGAAACACTGATTCATCCCTAATGCTTAAGCTTGTAACATGGGGTTTTATCTTCAACATGGATTCTTAAGTCCTTGCATACGCCTATACCTTGAGCATTTTCTAGTATAAGATGCAAGGAGAGATAGGGCGTTCTGTGTCCCTTTTGGCATATAAAACTCATCTAAGTTAATATCCTCTTGTATTTGACAAATACGGCCTTGCCTTGCTTGTAAACATACATGATGCTGCTATAAAGCACTTTTTCCTTCCCCCCCGCCCCCCCAATTGGATGATTTTACGCTTTCACTGTTCTGTTGGCATTACCAGTGGTCTCTCCCTTTCAGTTTGCCTCAGGTATAAGCTACATGACTTTGGTTTTTAAGGCCTTCAGCTTATCCACTCTGTTTCATTTTCTCAATGTCAGAAGGCCAGCTTAGGGACTCTTATCAGCTTTCTGCTTTCATTCCTTTGAGTGAAACTATCAAGCAAATACTTTCTCCCATGCTTACGAGTGACTCTCTGTAAGCCTCCTCCAAAAGATGCAAATTTCTTACTATTTAAATGCCTACGTAGCTTGTCAAGTTTCTTCCTACCTGTCATGACAAAGTTGTTAAGCAGTTTCTAATGGGAAACCCCAGCCTACAGTCGATGTTACATTGTGGGGAGTGTCAGTGGTGTTTATTGCAGGAAAGGAAAACGGAGAGATGGATGTTAAAAATGAGAGTGGGAACCTTTGGTGTGGCCAAAGCAGTTTCAGTCTTCATGTCCCCACATTCTCCATACCCCCAGCCCTCAGGCAGGATGTCTCCCCTTTGCTGAGGGGGAATGCAGGGGTTGCCCGCCCTGTATGGAGCCCTTCCCTAGAAGACAAGGAGGAGAGGGTACCAGGGATGCATAGGGACTGGGTCAGGGTCTTTCCTGAGGGTAGTCCCAGTTCTTCAGGCTTCCCCCCCTTGACATTACTGACAAGCAGGGTGCTCAGCATTGGGCACCAGGGTAGATGGCCAGCAAGCTGGTGGGTGTGCTGGGCTTGTTGGGATGCAGCCGCCTTTGTCCCTGCTGAGCTGGCAGGAAACATTTCCTGCAGTGCCTGTGCCCGGGCTTGGTGGTGCCTGCACTGGAATTGGTGAATGGCTGGGGGATGATAACTTAAACGTAAGCCACACCGGGCAAAGAAAGGAGGCTGCTCTCCCCCTGCCTGCTGGTTTCTTTGGTGTGAAGAGCTGGCCCAGCCAGCATGTCGAAATCTAACTGTGTGAAACTCGCTGTTAGAAGCCAGGTCCTTGGGGATCTATCTTCAGCTGTGCATTAGACTTGCTATATGACCTTGTACAAGTCACTTAATCTCTCTACTGTTCATTTTTCTTTGCTAGCAAATGAAGACAATAATTGCTACATAGGTCACTGCAGTGGAACTTTGTATGCACTTAGGAAGTAGCTAGCATCCTTTTGTTTGTTTGTTTTGTTTTGCCTTTTTTTTGTTTTGTTTATTTTGTTTGGTTCCCCCCCCACCCACCCCCCCAGTGTTAACCTGACCAAAGAATGTGCTCTGTGCCTGCAAACTTGCAAAGTATAGTATGCGGTAAAGGTCAGTCTTTAAGAGCAAGAGAACTACCTGTGATCAGGAAGTATATTGGGGTGGAAGTTATGCAGAACTTTAATTTCTTGGTTTGTAACATATTTTTGAAGTATCAGACTTTAATGCATGACTAGTTGATAGCTGGCAAATAAGAAGGTGGTGGAATTTTAGGAAAAAGTAGAGTAGGAGAACAAGATACTACTGAATTTCTTTAAAATACTAATTAGGGAAGGCCCCATGGAGTGGGAGATCTCTTAGATGTAATTGAATTCACCTAGAACTAGACCTATCTTGTCATAGTATATATTGCAAAGCATGGAAAAGATGGCCATCCTTAATTTATGTTAATTGCTTTGGTAGCTCTGAGGTTCTCTATAATCATTAGTGTGTGTATGTTTACTACAGATAGAGAGGTAAGCTGTAAATGGCTCCTTATGAATAGGTTTTTCCACTTTTAATGAACTACAGGCTGATTGTTAGTGGTGAAAACAAAATTCTCTTCCAAGCCTTCTCATGGTGCAGCAATAATAAAAGGAAATGGTGGTGGCTATAATGTAAAGAGGAATACCAGGCTGAGTAAACATTTAAAAAACCAACTAAACAAAACAAACCAAACCCGAAAAAAACAAACAAAAAACCCCACCAAAAATCCAAAACCCCAACAAAAAAAGCAGCTTTCCAAGATTTTCTAAAAGCTTTTTATGGACAGTGTTTTAGCTGGTGCAGTGCTGCAATTGCCTCTGTACAGTGTTCTTGTTTACCCTGTGACAGACTTTTCTGCCTAAAGGATATATAGGTGATGAACCAGACAACATGCTAGCATCTGCTGCTCTTTATTCCATTGTCACATTAAAAAAAATCGAAAAATTGGAAACTTCTTTCTTTTTAATCTTTTTATTTTCTTAGACAGCAAGTTCATTAATCAGCACAGCTGCGTTGGGGCCAAGCATGCCTTCCTGAACACAGAGGAAGGCCAGTTTGGTTTTCAGCTGTGATTAATGAAACAAACTTTCTGGATTTAAGGAAGACATTTTCATGAGAGACTTGAAAGTCCCATTTCAGAATGCAGTAATTTTTAACCAGAATGCATTGCTCTTGAGCATGTGCCTTTTAAATGTTCTTGTAGGAGAAACCATTCTTAAGTTTCTTAAAAGGGCTTTCAGACAACTAACCTTGGAAGTGTGTGAGTAATGTCATGTAATGAAATATGTGCAGTACCCTCTTTCTGACCCGTTATTACTGGAAAATGTCTGCCTAAAATACTTTCTACAATGATTTGAAGTTTTTAAATCACAATGGAAGACGCTTTTGAAAAGCTGTGCAGCACTGTAACCATGTGATTTTTGTCACGTTGAAATGATATTTAATGGCTTATGAAGGGCAGGATCAGGATATCCATTGAAAAACATTTCAATATAAAAGCATTTGTCTCAAAGAAAACTTACTGTAGATAATTCTCATTTTTCTCTGAAATGTAAAATTTCCATTTTTATGGAAAAAAGGGAGGGGAAAAGGCTTTTTTCTTACAGCTAAGGGCTTGTCTTTTATTGCCTAAACCAGAAAGAGGGAAGGATGAAAAATAGAAACAATAGGCATAGAAAATTTAAGTTTAAAAAATAAATGTCCCTTTAAGCGATCACAACTTTTGACCAGATTTAGTTTTTTGTATTAATTTATGTTCTTAAAAAATAAATACAGAAATAAAATAAAGCTTTCACTGATTTTAAGAAAACAAGGGTGCCTTCTCAAATGCTTCAGTACCAGCAGACCAAACTGGAATTGGGACTTCAGCTTGCCTTTGCAGTGTGTACAGAAAACTACTGGAAATGGCACTTGTTGTCCATGAGCTGTTCTGAGAAAACTTGCTGCTGCTTTGGGGCCATCTGCTGGAGTCTTCCCTCAGGAGCCTCGTTTTTCCTGTGCCTGTGTTACTCCAGACAGACTTTATTTGTTTTTTCACTGAACCTTTTTTTCCACTGACTCTTATAAATGCTCGACTTCTGACGCTTTCCATCCCCAAACTGTTCCTGCGCTCCTATCTCTTAATCATGACAGGGAACAGCAACAATTTATCTGACAATTTATGTAAAGGAGTCAGTCTTATGGGGGAAAAAAATATCTTTGGAACAGGTGATTTTTATCAGTTAAAAAGGAGCCTGTTTCTGGAAGTCGTCTTTACTGTGGGAGTGATAGTATTACTTTAACTTATGCTTAAGTGGCTGAGGTGAATGAGAAAAATGTCTCTGTGCCAACTTGAGCAAGGCACAAAAACTTCATGGATCACTTTTAAAAGTTCAGGGATTGTTGTTTCAGATAAAGAAGATTCTCACTGTTCAGAATAATATCTTTTTTTTTTTTGTTAAAGTCTATTTCTGAGGGCGTTCATGACTTCACTGCTCAAACATAAATATTTTGTTTGCTGATGTGCCCCACGTAATTCTTTATCTGCAATGCTATGTTTTTCTGAGCTCAAATGGAGGTCTGGAGCCAGAATTCTACTGCAAAGAATATATTTTTCTTATAAAATACTGTTTTCCCATAAATCTGTGTTAGAGATGGACGATGTGAAATTGCCCCCTTCTTCCCAATTAAGAATTCACATCAACAGAATTTGTTACGATATGTCACAGTAGCATGATTTTCTTTTGGTATTTGTTGAGTAATGGGAAACAGTATATAAAAGGAAGTCTGGAAATGTGAAGTTTATAAATTAGTTGTCTTTAGGTCCTTTTTTTTTGAGACCAGTTGTAATAACTCTCTTTTCTAAAAGTCATTATTTTATGGGGAAGACACCTTGGGCATGGGAACTTGGTATTTATTTATTTACTTCTATTTTTAATGGTTGTGGCCCTTTGAGCAGCAGATAATCAAAATCTGTGTTACCATCTCCTATATTTGTCTAAGAAATATTAAGAAAAATATAAACCATATCTATGAAATGTAAAAGCCAGAGGCTTGCACCGGTATCTGGTTTCTGGTATTCAGTGTTGCTTCAAGTGGTAGTCACATGCAGACTGCCTAGAGTGGGAATCTGCCCAGGCAATTGCTTGGAGAAGAAAAAAAGGAGCACATACGCTAAGAAAGCTCCCTTCCACTTTTTTTTTTTTAATTAAGCATATCCTGTCGGCTGGTCAAGAAATTAATTCTGCTCCATCAGATTATGAAACAAATGTTGTGTGCTATGCACATTAGAGGTACTTTGTTATTTTCCCAAATCTGCTGCCAAAGACTTTCCAAGTAGAACAATGCTTTTGTTTGTACTGACGAAGGTGAAACTGCATAGAAAAGTATTCTCCAATGGCACAGGTGCCATTTCAATAATGTCCGTAATCAAACCATGTCCTTCAGGCTTATGCTGTACTGCTGACTTTTCTTCTGATGCTGTTTGGCATTACTGGTGTTCCTCAGCCTTCTGCAGCCTTTGAAGTGCTTTGTGTTTTTAAAAACAATATTAATTATTGGGTTTTGTTGGGTTTTGATATTGATAAACAGAAAGAGTAACCCCTCTGTCTCCAATTGGTCCTGTGGACTTCAAGGAAACGAAGCATGGTACTATTTAAGCTTTTTTTTTTTTTTAAAAAAAAAAAAAAAGGTCTTCATGGTCAGGCCTGAAGTTCTGAACTCTATAGGACTTTCTTAGCCTGTTCTGAAAAAATTCCATTAAAAAATGAAGTTGTGCTTTAATCTGGACAAGCCTGTTGCTAAAATAATTTGGAAATAAGAAGTAAATATTTCATTAAAGCTGCAGTTTGAAAAGGAATGTCAACTATTTTTGTCTTTTCTTTGTCTTGTGACTTGCAAGGTGACTAGTATGTCCCGAATATCATACTTTTAACCTCTTTTTAGTTATTGTAAAATCTATTGATTAGCATGGACTAAGGATCCTGAATCTTCTACTTGACTAACTTTGTGGTTTATTAAGTTCACTAGACATTGAGTGGTCAAAAGCGATTAGGACCTGTAACTGGAACTACATGTTCAAAAGGGATCAGTGCTTTAAGTTGAAAATCTATTCAAAAGAATAATGGCTGAGCTCCTGGATGATGAACATATACAGAAATCTGATCCTTACATGGAAGAATTTTATGGATTACTTGATGCATGTGAAGTGTAATGGTTTAGTTATGATACACTTCCAGAAGTGCCTTCAAAATATTAGACTGCTTTTAAGAGCTTTCATTATAACCATACAAATCTTTCTTTGTTAAAAAGCAAAGCAAAAAGTTCAGTGTTCTTGGGTCATTCTGTGGTACCCTGTTTCTCTCTTCAGCTTTCATCTCTGCTTTTTTCCCCTCAGTGCATTGCCACCAGAATCTACAAGATATAGTTCTAAACAATAAATTCCCATGATGGAAAACTAAACAGGTAGAATTATAGATACCATAAAGCGAATGGCTACCAGAGAGTATCTTATTGAATATTCTGACTGGCAGCCAGTTATGCACATGGAAGGATATGCATCTACTGCAGTGTCACATAGGTGGGTGAACTGGACCCTGCAGTTTTCTTAGGGTTTTGGATGCTGCTGCAATGTTGTTAATACTTGTTTAAAATGTCTAGTAGTTTATGGCCAAGAATAGTATCTTAAAGCATAATTTTGCTATGAGATCATATGTTACTCAAATGAATGTTCTTAGTATGTTGGCAGATCATATCAATACATTTTACTGACACTTTCTAAACATACACTTGAAATGGCAGCTTAATCTCAAGGGCACTGAACTTCGACAGAAAACCATCATTTTATATTTCCTGGTAGTTTAGCCATGAAATGGTGACTTCCCGGAGAGTGCTCTTCAAGGTCTGCCTCTCATAAAGGCTGGCACCCCTGTACTTAGCTTTATGTATTACAAATTTATGTTTATGATTATTATTCATTGTGGAGGACCACATATAAAACTAAGTACATACTTAGAAATATTGATGCTTTAAAAAGAAGTATGCAGGAATTGAAATAATATGCACTATGGTTTAATGCCCTAATGCTTCTGGTATTTATAAAGCTTAAATGAGGTGGAATTCTTTTGAGTCCTAAATTTGACTAATTTAATATTTTTGACATCTTAATGTTGCAGATGTACTGCATGCTTTCCTCCATGCAATTGAAACAATTTTTATGTATAATGACAGACCTTGCAACATTAACAATTAACTGGAATTTCATTTATTATTCAAGTCAATTAATGTGCCAGAGAATTCAAACCTTTTTTTGCCTTTTTCTGACTTGTATCACTCTGTTTCAGAAATGTGTTCCATGCTGTTAGCAAGCACTTGCTATGTATAGTTTGAAAGCCTTAGTAAGAGCTGTAATAGAAATGTCTGTGTTAACATTGGAATAGTAGACTAGGCAGTGTGCTGTCTCTGGAAGCAAGGAAGCACTGCACCCTTGCTTCCTCATGTCTTGTGATGATATATCAGAATTGTGAGTAATATTGGAAGATCTTAATAATCCTAAACTAAATTTCATAGCTAAGCTTCCCTGTTGTTTCCAGTGAAGATATACTTTTGAGCTGGAATCTGCCCTGAAACCCAAATTCAGCAAGCACTTAATCAATGTCCAATTAATTCAGATGAGACTAACTACATGTTAAAGGATAGTGTCAAATCATAGCCTTAAAATGATGCAGCTTAGGAACAATTCTTCTTAAGTTCAGGGAGACAGAATAGCGTAACAAAGTTCAAAGGGAGTTTCCATCCAAAGCTTTTTTTGCTCTGTTTTTTTGATTGCTTTGCAGCTGGTATGATGGATAGCCCAAGCAGCTGGTCTACACGAGTGCACTGACCTTTTCCACTGCTATGGAGGTTGCAGGACTAGCAGCAAAAGTTGGGAATCTTAAGAAAATACATAAAAGCTATCCATTGGAATTCTGAATCTGAGGTCTCATTTACAAGTGAAAAATATATATAGCAAAATATTTGCCAGCTCCCTGTGGAGATAAGTTGGTGTTGTATGCCTGACTTTAAAGGGACTGTGCTAGCTTTCTGCTCCTAAGGCTTGGCCCATCTTCAGATGTGCCACAAAATATTCCCATCTCTCAGGTGTTTTTTTTCATTAATGAATTTTGATAAATCCTTGCTCCTGAAGTTACCTGACTGAGAATTTCATGTTTTGCTACAAAATAAATAGGGTTTCTTTCTTCTGCAGCATCAAAAGACAACTCCCAGAAATGTTTTGATGCCTCATGGTTTTTAGAGTGGAAGCATGATGTTTGGGCAGCTGAAGTTGGCAATGGCATTAGGTATACGCATGCTGATTTATTTTTCTTGTATAATGTTACAGTAAGTATGCTTTTAATTGGTGCTGGTTGGGGAAAACAGTCTAAATGAATATACTAATATTTATAATATAAAATATGCATTTTATAACCAAACTTTCTGATCATTATAGTAGGCAAGTCTTTTAAAATTCCAACTACAGAAAAGTTTGTGGAAGAGAAAAAATAAAGCACATGTCTGGCAGCTTCAGCGGTGAGGCCATTACTGTGAGCACAGCAGGGTTGTGTGTCCAGTTAATAGTTGATTTTTTGTTATGTTATGTAGAGCCACTGTATTCCTGAATAGGAGCCCTTCCTTTAAGGTTCAGTGTATTAAGCATCTCGCACCTTTGATTACTTCATCTTAACTTCTTTTACAAGGAAGTTCTTTGGTAGTTGACTGTACAAGTTTGAAGTCCCATTTTGGACACTAAATCACCTTGTAATGTCACTTGGATGCAGGCCTCAGAACTGATTATAATTTTCTTGAACAATTTTCTTTTAATGTTACTTTGTTTTCTTTGGGACAGAGGATTTTTTTTTTTCTTTCTTAATTTTATTGCTTTCCTTTAGTATCCAATTAGAATTTCATCCATTTTTTTTCTGTTCAGTACATTGGCTGGCGGCTATGGCTGGAAAAGACTTAAACTCAGTCAAGTGAGTCTTCCATTTAATGCTTGAGAGTTTGTGTAATTTTCTTCCACCTTTATCAGTTCATTTTAAAAGATGTTACTTTTCTCTGTGAATCTGGGTTCACTCATATACTCGGCTTGCTATGGTCACACCACCACAGCTACTGCCAAAGATTGGCAAATAGATGATTGCTATTGGAGGAATGCTACTGATACACTAAAGTATTAAGTTTCCTATAATTTTGCACTGAACTTTAAATTTTCTCATATGCTGACACACCAACCTGCTCTTGGATTATAAATGATTGGTGATGGCAGTTAACGAAAACAGTTGACCCAGGTCATGCCATTTTTGCGCTTTCAGGAAAATACTTTTTTCTTTGATACAGCCAAACTTGTTTTGCTTCAGTTTCATCTGTGAGTGATTGTATTATCACTGATTCTTGTATTATTGCTCATAAAGTGTATGGTATTAACAAATATGCCAGTGTCTGTGGGGATGTTTTGTAGATTTGCAAGATTTATTTCTGAAAGGGTAAAATCAATTTATAGATCAAAGTCTTGAATGGTTTTAATGCAAGTTCGAACGACACAGCAGAATTTTTAGCCCAGTGATAGACAACTGGAATTTCCACAAAGAGCTAACTTGAGTGCTGGAATGATGGAAATAATTATCCTCATAATTTTCAGCCTGGAAAACTGTCTATAGTGTGACGAGGGCACAAAGCTAAAGCTCTTCAAGCATAGCATGGATTGCATTTTGGGAATTTAATCTGTTTAGGCTTTTTTCAGGAAAAGGAGCATTGGGCGTTTCTGTATTTCATGGCACATATTTATAGAGATTTTTGTATTTACAGAAAGATTCTGTCACTCTAAATGTAAAAGCTGCCTGTCACTTTCTAGACTCTTTTCATTCTTTTCCTCCAGGGGCTCTTGAAATTTCCATCATGCTTAAAGCAAACTAAGAAAGTCAAGTTGCCATAGCTTCCAAGCATTATGTCTTTCCTTCAGCAGACACTTTCTTCTCTCTGGAAATGGAAATACGTCTGTCTGCTGAATTCTTCTGCTTTCACCTTAGGAGTGTTAACCTGTCATGTAGTTTCTCTTCCTTGTTTCTAAGCTGTGATGCATTAAGGGTGCCATGTTTCTCCCCTCAATACCCCTAGAAACATTCAGCAGAGACCTGAAAAGCTCAAAAGAAGGTGACAATACTGATTTCTGTGGAAGCATCTGTCAACTGTACCTTTAGATGATTAAAGCAGAGGATCAAAATGGAAATGGTGGTGAGACTACTTATCCCAGCTTCAGATCTTTCTCACGGTCTTCATCTTACTTGCCGGCACTGATGAAAGTACCTTTCAGACACAGTTGTTTCACAAGAAAGGAGTGCGAAAAGGCATTTTGGGGGATTAGGTGAGGGAGTAGGCCAGAGTTGCTCAGGTCTGGTATCGCTTTTGTGATATTTGGAATAAATCAAATTAAGCATCTATTCAGGTCAGTAGCTCAAGGTATGATTACTTCTTCCCCATTTGTATATTTAGCTATCTGTGGCTTTTTAGTCCCTGTCACTGTTTCACTCTATTCACAACTAAAGATAAAGTATGCTGTCAAAAATGTCAATATTGTTTTCCTGTTGTGGAGGGTTTTTAGTAAGCTAGCAATGTTTCTTTATAGAAAATATAGAAGCGTAAGTCCTAATTTATACTGCAATAAAATTACGTGCACTAGTAAATCAGTTATACAACACTGTGGGATAGTGCCTCTCTCCTTAGGTGTGGAGGCAATGTTTCTTTCCTTTTGCCTTGTTTTACTTCTTTGGGGTGGGACAGCATTCTTGCTTGGCTACATGCAATATCCAGAAGCTGGTTACTAAGCAAGCAATTCTGTGAGCTGAAAAGCTGACCAAGTCTAGTTTTTCTGCAGTATTATAAGATGCATGTGCTTTAGGAGGCGTAATGCAATGTCCTTTGGTCTTTAATTGGGGAGGGAAAGTGATTTGTAGCAGTACTGCTGTGATGACAGTAAATAGGAAAAAAAAAAAAAAGAGGGGTGATACATACAGCTCTTGAAAATGCTCTGTTGGATGAAGCTATCAAAATCGTGTCTGGCCAGCCCAAACAGGAGAAGCCATTAGGAGTAAATATTGTTGCTTGTTTAAAGAAATAGTGTGTATTTAAGGAAAGTAATTTCAAGTTTACTTAAAAAAAAAAAGAGTACTGTATTTTATTTAGAAAGATTTATTTAATTTAGGTTTGATAACAGCAAAGCAGAGCAATAGTCTAGGCTTGGCAATTTTTCAGAAGCTGGGTTTTACAAAGTCTCTGAGAGGTTTTAGTATTTTTCTTTTAATATTTGGATACTAAATTATTTTAAACTCTGCTGCCTTGAATCTGCTGTTACAAGAAAAGTGGAATAGTGATGTAGTGAGCCCTCAGACTGACTGTGTAAAACTCCACCTAGAAAACAAGTTTTACTAGTACTGTGGCACTCAGTTTCTAGAACATACCTCTCTCCTTTTTTCCCCCCTCATTAAAATGAAAACTTATCCAGAATTGGATAAAAAGGGAAGTCCTCTGTTGCAATAAGAACAAACCGTTTGCTTTCAGCAGTGGTGTGCAACTGATGTATTGTCTTAAGCCCCTGTTTGCAACTCATGTTTGTTTTTGCCTCAATCTGCCTATTGTGTAAAATAAGGCAGATGTCCACCCCTACCCCGACTGCAGCGCAGTGTAAGGGTGACTTAGTCTCAAATCCTTTGAGGGCCCTTTGAGGGATGCTACCTATTCTCTTTCTGGTGCTACCACCGAGTGATTTGGCATGGGCAGCTGAAAAGCCATGGTTCAGCTCTGCTTATTGCTTGCATGTATGCTGAAACCAATATAGAATGAATTTGGCATTGATGCTCACTTTGAGATGGGCAGTGTGTTACAGCTGCAGGAAATGAGTGCGCAGTAGTGGATGTCTTTTGGAACACGCTGCTGGATGATGGGTTTTGCTTTGCATGATGGGGTGCTACAGGACTTGGGCAAACCTGAATGTGAAATTGAGAGGATGAGGACAGCACACAGGACTGTATTCGTTTCCTACTGGTGTTCTAGAGTGACAAAAAGTGAGGACAAGATATTCCAAGAAAAATAAGCTGTGAAAATTACATTTTCTCTCCTGCTTTGTAATGTTTCATCAAACCACAAGAATAAGAGAAAATCTTTCATTGTTTTACAGTATATTCACTGTACTTTTCTAGTCTTCAGGTAAGAGCACTAGTGACACATTTTTCTCTTGCTAAGCCTGAGGTGCATGTGAAAAGAACTGCAAAAATTGGGTGACATCCTTTCCCTGTTGCGCATGTGCACTTACTCCTTCCATGGCTGTCATGTTGCTATGTTGGGGTTTCATGTTAATGATCAGGCACATCGTAAGCTCATTATGAACCATCTGAGGAGCCCTGATGAATCTTCTGCAGTCCAGTGGCTCACATCTCTTGGGTCATGTACTTGTTTTAAATGTAGTGTATACTTTTTCCAGTTTCTTACACAGTACCTATCATCTTTTTCCTGTTCAACCATGCCTATTCTCAAAGGAACCAATACCTCATTGCAGAATGCAGTAACATTGCTTTTTGTGAGTAGTTAACCTTTCCTCTTGAAGCATCTTGACGTCTGGTTTGCATTTCTGCTGCAATTATACCCTTTGCCAAGACCTTAAGGGCCTTTCCTGCAATAATTCTGGTGCTGTATCCTAAATGACTTTTGATTCATTGTGTGCTTTGTGCTTTGGTACATTGCCCATAATTTAAATTATTTTTACAGACTCCAATCTCCCAGAAGAGCCACGTAAGTGTGATAGAAGCCTTGCTTATTTAGCTGTATAGCTAACCTGTTTTTCTTAGTATCAGACTACCCTGTATTGTATATGATCTTTCTTGTACAATAAAACTGCTTTCTCACACGGGAGCTTGAAGACAGTATTTCTTGGACAATGAGTCAAGAAGCTGTTTAAAAATTATGCCATTGTTTCCTTCAGGAAGCACCAACTATACTTTGCCTTACAGTTGGAACAAATACGTATTAACAGGAAGCTCCATCTGATAGACCTAAGCTAACACAAACAGAGCATTCGCACTTTGTCTGTTGAAGATTTTTGATGGCAAGTGACAACTGAGAATAGTGATCTGACTACTAGCTTGACCTGCGTGGGACATATCAGAGAGGAAGCGTGCATTGTACAGGAAACTGTTGTAGCCAGTTCCTGGAGGGAGGGAATCATGCTCCTCTGCGTGAATGCAAGTATACTTCCCCTTCTGCTCGGCATCCTCATGCTGCAGAGAGGCTGCAAGATGGGAAGGGGCTGTACCCCTCCTTCCTTTCCTTGCCTCAAAAACAAAACAGAAAAAGATAAGACAAATCCTTAGAGGAAAACCATGCAAAGAGCCTGCGTGGCCAGAGATTTAAACCCCCACCTTTATTTTTTTGTTATCAGGACTAAGGTCCTTCCCCCCCACCCCCACTTGTTTCATCTTCAGCTACGGTTTGCTTAGGTTGCTGGTCTCTTCTAACTTGCTTGCTACAGTGATTTCCCCCCCCTCCATACTGTGTCCTATTTAATGGATCTAGACCCAAACTAAAATTTATATATTTTCGGAAGTTAAACAGTTCTCTCCTAAGCAAATTAGCTGAACTTGTTAGGCAGCATAGCTAATGCAGTTGTTATGCAATTTTCATTCAAGGATTAGAGAGTTCACAGGCATACTCTGGAAGAAAAATAGTGTTAATAAAAATTTCAAAGTTGGCCAAAGATGAATTGAAGTACAGGGCTCCTTCATGTACCTTCTCCTCCAAACCATGTACCTTCAGAAGACCATTCTCTTAAAAACAAACACTTTTTTTTTTAATGGAGGAAGTGATGGAGGACTCTGATGTCCACCAGTTGCATAACTGAATGCTCATTTAGTCTTCTATTAGTAGACTGGCACTGTGCTCCGGTGGTTTATAGTCATAACAGAATTAGTGTCTTTCCAGTGTTCAGTTCAGACTTGCTAAAGAGTTCAGTGTAAGACCTATGTATACAGCATATTTATGTGTGTGAATTTCATTAAGGATGAAAGTTTTCTCTGCAGGGTGAAATCCTGTTTCTTTTTTAAAAATCAACCCTATCTGAGTTTCTCACTTTTAAAAGCACCCGTTGGTATTTGTACTTGACACTATACCTTGATGATGATCCTATAAAATAAATTGCCATCCTGTATTAGCTTCCTGGCGATGCTGTGTATGATCTAGAGTCCTGTCCTTTCCTCTCTCTTATTGTCAGCTGTCCTCCATTTGACAAGTTCTACCTATTCCCCTTCTAACTTCTACCTTTTATTAGAATTTTTTTCCTCAAGCAATCCCAAAATGCCTTGAATGAAAGAACAAGAAAGACCTGGTGCCTAGCTGCAGTAAGAAGTTACTTGATATGGATTAGTATGAATGTTTACCTAGTTGTACCGTGGGAATGACTGTGCATTACTGCGTGAGGTGGTTAGGGATTTATGTTGACTTGTAGTAATAGAAACCTGTTCAGGTTTTTCATCAGGATTTTCCTGATGAAAATTAAGTAAGGAATGACTTCTCTGGCCTGGAATGGGACAGAATATATGACAAAGTGAAAGAGTGATCCTCTGTCTTCAGTGTGTGACTTATGTGAAATTGTCTATCTAAATCCTTATTGCAATAACTCTTTTTGTTGCCTGGAAAGCTGCGTGAAAATGTCCTTTTATGATACCATTGACCTTTGTGTTCACAACCTGAAAAGTGTCAGTATGTGTAAGCCACGGAGATGAAAGATGAAATAATGATGCTGTCGTATGTTTTAATGAACTAGCGTGAGCTGGATATGCAGCAGCATTATAGTTTGCAAATTATGATGATCAAGATAAGAATCTGCCCATATTTAATCTGCATACTCGTGTCGTTCATTTTCAATGTCATCCTTCCAGTTCTTCTAAAGCTGTATGCTTAGAGGAGGCTAAACTTTGTTTGTATTACTTTGTTTACCTATGAAACCTATCACGGTTAAAAGCTAAATGGCAAAAGAAGTTATTTACTCTGTAGAAACAAACAAACAAAACCCCACAAAACAAAAAAAACCCATCCCCCGAGTTACAGGGTTGGTGAGGAAGTTGCACGGTTGGTGATCGATCATGCATGTGACTGAACAAAGCTGTACATTCAAAGAAAGGCAATCCAGTTGCCCAAAAGTAACGTGCAGACAGAGGTTCAAGAAGGAGGCTTACTAGAATGTTACCAAAGACATAGAAGGACCCGAACACATTTTTTTATTTACAGAATATGCCCTTTTTTGGTTTCAGTCATTTTCTCCAGTAGGCAGAGAGGATGAACTACAACTAGCTGTTGACCTCATGCCAAAAAAAAAAAGAGCATAGATTCAGCAGATATAAGCTAAAATAGTATTCCCTGTATGCAAGGGCACTGATAGCTGGATACCTTTAAGATTGATAGCTGTAATGAATAAAAGTTGTTCGAAAGTAAAGAGCAGACTTAAGTCAGCTCTTATGTGACATTGAACAAGGAAAAACTGGCTGTCTTCCTGGAGGGTTAGAACTCACGTTGGGTTTATATAAACTGAGCTGAACTTTGTATCTCCCTTTTCATCTATTAAATGTTTAATTTAGGGCCTAATGCCAACCTTTTCCAGGTTCATGGAAAGACTCCCACTGAAAGTAAGTAAGAAACACTGCAAGAAGGAATAAAATCTACCCACATTTTAATACCAGTTTTGATGATGACGGCTGCGTGTGCATGAGACTATATTAATCTGGTGAGTAAGTACTTCCAGCTTGTCTCATGCACCTTTTTTTTAAATGTTCCTGATCATATCACTAGACGTATTTTATAAACCTTTATCAGTTCTCCTACCTGTGACATTTACTAAATGAGCATTGTTATCTCTCAGTAAGTGGTTAATTGTTCCTTTGATCATTCCACACACCATTTCAAGCCACAAAAAAGACATGCTAATGTTCTAAAACCATAGTTAAATACAGAAAAAAACAGCAGCTCAGGGCTCGAGGCTGCGAAGTACTGATAGCTACCTGTAATGTGCCAAGCTTCTGCAGCTGCCACTGAGGTCAGTGAAAAAGCCCCAAGTCTGGTTCTGTTCTGAAAGTCGAAATATATCCTAGAATAGTCAGAAACCATTAAATCCACCTTTAGCTCTTAATATATTCCCTATATATTTCCTATATATTGCTAAGTATAGCGCATATACTAGCTGGTCATGTTTACCTGTCAGCTGTATGATTCTTTCCTGGAAATGCTCTGACTTCTCAAACCTGTTTGGGACGAAAAAGTATCTAAATCGTCCGGCTGACTTCATGGAGTAAGCCAAATTTTATTATTTATTATATGTTTGCCCACATACACACATCTGTGCACACACTGTCTCATGTAACTCTGTATACACCTGTGTCTATGTATGTGCTTTTCTCTTTAATGGGTAGTATAGCATAGACACACATATATGTCTATATACAGGCTTGGATGTACGTGAGCTCAAAGTGTTACTGGCGGGCTGCACGCTGATGTTGTTTCATGCGCGCTGATATAGCTCCACTTCTGGGTATGACTCCACCAGGTATGCAGTGCCTGTAAAAACTGAGTTGAAAAGACAACCACGGAAACTGGCTTCTAGTGAAACAGTGCTGGCTGGCTGAGAGGAAACGGGTCGCCTTGTAATAGTCTACTGAAAATGGAGTCCATGAAAGAAAACGTCTGCTGCTTTGTGTTAGTGTCCACACTGCTTTAATAGTAGTTTTATGGTTTCACATCCAGAAGTAGAGAGATGATCAGACACATGCAAAATTCTTGGTGTTAAAAGAAATGTAACGCTGTTAGATATGAGTTAACCACAAAGCTAAGTATTTTTGAGTGCATCTACTGATGCAGTAGCTGTGATTTATCTACATGCAGGCAGATGCCACTTTGTAACCTGGGACAGGCAATATGAAAGACTTCTACACACTATCGCCTCATCTCTAATGCTTGCTTGGCCCCACAATCTAAGAGTTAGATCAGAGCGGATGAAAGCCTGAACTCCTCATTGCTCTGCTTCCTTTCTTGGAGGTGGTCACATTTGTGCATAGAGGGTGAAAAAGCAGCAGGTTTCAGAAGATAAAAGATTGGTGGTTTCCAAGAGACGAAGCCTTTTTTGACTGCTGGAGTTAAAGAAATTCTAGTGTTCTGCTGCCTGTCTGTCCTTTAGGGGAAAAAGGTACTATACTGGAGTTGTTAGGGCAGATACAATGTTGAATGTTTGTTCTGCTACCCCATACACAACTGGTGAAATCAGCACTGGACTGTATGGTTAGCAAAGTGTTCCAGAGGGGCTGATGCTACTAGTTAAACCATTCATCTGTCTTAGATCTTTAAGTCCCTGAGTGATATTATATGGGAGCTAAGGTATTTTTAATTTTTTACTGTGAGACAGAGAAGCAAGGCTGGCTAAGTAACATGCTTTTCTACTTGTTATGTTACACTAAAGCAGCTTGGCTACAACCCAGTGAAAAGTAAATGACTGTTCTGTGAAGTCTAGTAAGTGTTTTGGGATTAGCATGTACACTGGATAGCCCACATTCAGTTTGCCTGATTCAAATGGCCATGTTTAGAGCCTTCACCTGCTCAACATTTGAAATAACTAAACATTTTGCACAGTAACTTTTTTCACACGGGATATAAATTGCTCCCTGAAGGTGTCCAGTGTCTTTCCACTGACAACAGAGCTTTGGTGTGCAGGTGAGGCTTACTTTGTCTGAAACAAAGCTCTCTTAACTTAGCTATCTGGAGTTATGTGGTTGATTAGGGTAGGGCTGATACATCTGTCTAATAGTAATTTGTCTAATGCTTCTTATTGTAAGGCTGGTTTCAGTTGCCCATTAGTTTGTCTGATGTTAACTGGTTTAATGAACAGTTTACATGCTTAGCATCTGTATCAAGGTGAGTACTTTTTTGAGAAGATGTAGTAATAGTGATCACAGTAAAGTGATATTGAGTGATAAGGTTATTTTGGGCATGTGAAAATTTTAATGTTTGCTTTGAAAAAAAATACACTAATTTGGCGGCTTCGAAATTTTATCTTCTGTTGTCAGAGTTGTACCTTTGATTTTCCTTGTGAAAATTCACACAATTCAGTTACATTCTAAATACTTGGGGGTAAAAATCACAGCTCTCACATGAGTAGTGGAAGCGTTCTGAGGCTTGACAGTTAAATTTCCCCAGGATGGTTTTTACATAGAGCCAATTCAAGTTTGAGGCAGGGTCTGCCCTTGCAATGGTTGTTCGTAACTATTTAACTACTGTGGACTTGTCTACTGTCAAGAAGTGAAAGTAGGCAGTAACTGAGAATCTGTGCTCCACTTCTGGCTGAAGAGAGGGGAGGTAGCTGTCAAAAAGAAAAAAAAGTGGCAAACTTTTCCTGTTTTCCATTTTCCTGGTGCCTCACTCCCTTCTTATGCTTCAGAAGTGGAGGAGGAAGCCATAGTATTGAAACAAAAACAGGGTAAGAGCTGAGTGTTGGAAGGAAACGAACAGCAGGCTGATGTCGGAGGAGGACCATGTATTTTTTTTATCTCTTAATTTTGCACCCCCTGTTCTTTATGTGCAATTGATCTAGTCTCAGAAGCACAATAGTGATGCCAGTGTGACAGGGTTAGTAGCTTAGCTGTGGTGCTCCATTAGTACACACGGCTGGACTAGTGGAGCTTGTGGGCATCTTCTCTCTAATGCCAAAGAAACAGCTGAGAAGCAGCAATATCTGACTGAACACCTTTGTTTCGCTTGGATAATGTGTATTTGTGTCTTATGGTTCAGCCTGGATAGAGCAGAACAATAAATTTCAAGAGGTTTTTCTGGGGGTGAAAAAAAAATTAGACTGAAACGGATCCATGTGCATGAAAACCCATAAAAGTAGGTAGTGCGGTGGCTGGCACTTGATGCAGTTCTTATGTCAGCCTTCAATTTCTCTAATAGTCACAAGCAAAGAGAGTTGGCAAACGATTTACCCTAAGTTCATTTTCCTGTCACTTAGGCACACAAACTTTCACCTTCAATCCGTATGAGGTTCTCTTTAGTTGTGTTTGTTTAGGAAAAGTACAGAAATGGGATAGTCTTTGCTTTGGTGCCCTCTTGTGGTTTCATGTATTGGCCGAGTTACCCTTTTAACAAGTCTACTACTATTAAGGGGTGTAGTACATATTAATTGTTACTGCTCAAAGTGCATTCAGACAGCTTACACCATCCCATGCAACTCACTGTTTGCTTTGAACTGGTACTTCTATGTATGTTGGACTTTTTATCCAGAGACCCTTAGCTACCTCTGTGTAACTGAACCCATTTATGTTCATGTTGTCACATGTATTAGTCTTAAGCAATTGTGGGAATATTGCAGATAGAACAGCTGGAAGCTTGTGGAACATTTATGTTATATTTCAAATGACTGGCTCATCTTTGTGTTCCCCTGCCTTGTCTGCACACCTTACTTCTATTTAATTTACTTCTATTTAAGAATGGCCAAAGTTAGAGATACAAGGCAAAATGAGAAGATTTTAGAGGTAAATAGAAACCCCCATGTATTTATACTTTGCCCAGGTAAAAGTATATTCTTATATGCGTTTGTGTCGATATGTGATAATCTCTATCCTATTAACTTCCATTTGTTATCACTTACTAATTTGATTTTTTGTACCTAATTACCTACAAACTTCCTCTCCATGTAATGTGTTTACAATATCGTTTTCTATGTGTGCATTGGACTTACATGCGCTGTATTTTGAAGCCATCATTGGGCAGTCTAGCTTATGTCAACCTTGACACATTTTTGTTTGCTTGGCCTGTCAAAAGATTCACTCAATGAAGTTCTCACTTATGTGAAAAATGATAAAGGCTCTGGGTGACTTCAGCTGAAGCATGCCAGTTTGCAGTCACTGATGTCCTATTTTAATATTTCTCCTCTTGAGTTCAGTTTTATTCATTATGTCAATTCTTTTTTGTGGTTGTTTTTCTGAGGAAAAAAAACTGATTAACCGTTTTAGAGATCTGTAAGGTGGGGGGATGATTTATTTACTGGATTTGGCAGCAAGTTCCTGTCAAGTGCAAAGGATTGGTGTTGCTTGTCTCAACAGAATTGTGAAAAATATCCCTAACAACTAGCTCTGTGTTTAATAAGTGAATGTTTTAAGTCGTCTTCATTGCTCATGTCATGTTTTAAAAAGAAACACATAGTTGTTTGGGAACTGGAAGCTGCCTATGCCTAGTGTGCAGTGCATCCAGTTTGGGTCTTAAATGTTTTGCTTCCCAAATGTTCCTCTGAGGCAAGCAGCAGTCCTGTGGGGTGGTGGGCACAGCTGAAGCTGCTCAGGGAAGGGGTTTGAAGGCAGAGGCTGCGGGGCTGGGCAGCCTGGCTCCCCACCTGGGGAAAGAGGCTTTCTGGCAGTTGGGCTGAGTCTGCTGCAACTCCCTGGCCGTCCCGAATCTTACCTCGGGAACCAGGACCCCCTCCCGAAGGAATCACTCGGGCAGGGGGGACTGGGGAGCAAACCCTTATATTCCCACTCTCTCTGATAGTTGCTTTGAAATTTTGTTTTATTTAAAAATGGAATCAGTCCTAGGTTGTGTTTCAGATGCCAAATGTCAGATTTTATTTATCTGGGGCCTTTTGGGGATTGGTTATAAAAGGCAGTGTGGGCAGAGACTGTTAAGCTCTGGCTTAGTTGGGATTTCTCTTTGCAGTTTTATTAGAATTTGGAACAGCAAAAAGGCAAATATTTGAAACATGTTGGGGGGGTTGTGTGGTGCTGATTCAGCTGTAGTAGCCCTTACAATGGGAAAGAAGAAGGAATGCTGTTTTCCTGAGGGGCTAGGAAACAGCAAGTCTTACAGGTAGGCTAAAGCTAATGTTACTGTGTGATTTCATTTGACAATGTCCAACCCAAAAACTCAGTGTCTGAAGAGAAATAAACTATCCAGCATGAAGCAGGATCACTCAAAAGTTACCAGCTGTGACATTGTTACCAATGACATTTCTGTGTGTGTAGATAATTTGTAATGTCATAATTATCTGTCCTCCCTCTAGGTTCTTACTAGACCGCATTATATTATTTTTATTTTTTTTATTTTTTTTTTATTTACAGCTTCCTGATTGTGCTGATATGCCTTATCTTCAGTGTGCTTTCTACAATTGAACAGTATGCAGCTCTTGCTACAGGGACGTTATTTTGGATGGTACGTATGTGGATGGTAATGTGATTGATGCATGTTTGTTAATGTACAAATTCTGATCTCCTGAGCTAATACCGTATCAAGCAGAATGTTCTTTATGGTTTGACAAGAGGCTTTTCTGCTTTCCCCTAATGAGTCTGTAAAGCCACAGAAACACCAAAAGTCATGGTAGCACAAAAAACAAGTCTTACCCTATATGGCCTATACTGAGGGCATCTATGTTGTGTCCAACACACGTGGCTGTTCTAATTAAGCTTGAATCCCTCATATTGCTCAGGTTAATCCATTTTTCAGCCATACTGACCATAGGAAGGTCACCTGACCATAGGGAGGAAAAAAAGTAAGTGGAAGTCCTTTCTTTTAGTTGATGTCAGATCCAGCTTTCTTTCAAAAGTGGAAAACTTTTTCATTGACTTTAGAGTTAAGACAACTTGGTCTTCCTGTCTTATGCACTTTCCCTTCAGTAGAGAAAACATAGTTACCTTTTGTTTGTAGTACACTAGTGCTGCAACAGGTATGTATCAAGAAATGTTCTAAGAGCATTACTGTCCTACCAGCTTAGATTTCATTGAAGAGCCTTAGTGTTGAAGTTGGAGAGACATGATGTTAAACATGCAAAAAAATCTATAAATTTGTACCTCAGTGGTGGGGTACCCCCTGCTAAATCATTGATTTCTTTGTATTTGTAAATAAATGACCATTATTCTACTTGTGAAAACAGTCACTGTATTGACAAAATGCCGACTAGCAATTTAAATGTTTGTTCAAAATAGTTCTTGCAGCAGTGCACCAGTAATATCATTGTTATATATGATATCATTATTAAGATGAAAAAGTTCACTTTAGAACCCCATGAATTACAATAAATTTTGTCAGTTTATCTATTCAATATGTTACGGTTTTATACCTAATATGAATACTATAAGAATAAGAATATAGTATATCAAATTTAGTGTCAATCACTATTTCTGTTTAAGGTTTCTTCATGCCTGGTATATTATTTTTAACTAACTTGTAAGATATTTGAACTCCTAGGTGTAACATTATAATTAGTTGCCAGCTAAAAGAGGCTATACATGTATTTCTGCCTCTAGTACCTTTTCTGTTTTGTGGTTTGAGGTTTTCTTTTTGTACAGATTTAAGTTTTGTTTTGTTTTGTTTTTATCCATAACTACTAGCTATGGATACTTCTGCCAATTTCTGTGATGAATTTCACTTGATAATATCTCACTCATCTTTGTAATATATCATAATATTTTACATGTGTGTTGTTTCAGTGGAATGACTTCTAGTGACAACATAACCAGCGATGTTTCATTCCCTCCCGCCCCGTGAAATCATGGAACTTATTTTGTGTGTTCGTACTGTATGCAGTATGTATTGTCTGCATGGGTGTAATACATTCAGTGTAATATGTATGCAATGCGTTCAGGATTACATACAATGTATGTAATATCCAGTATGTATTGGGTGTTCATACTATTCTGTATTATCTTGCTTTCTAAGTAGTGTGAATCAGTGTTCCTGTTCTGTATAATAAGAAAAACTATGGTTAATTTTTAACATTTGAAATCCTACTATCATGGTTTCTTGGGAATTCAGCAGTTGTTTGTTTGTTCAGCATTGGCGTATTCTGATATTGTTTTCTTAAAGGATTAACTGTGGTAATTTTCAAGAAACTTAAGGGGATTACGGTGATCCATCGGTCCAACGCAATAGATGGACCAATGTGCTCCCTGGTCTATCCAGTTTTGGTGGGACTTTCAAAGGAGTTGTGGCAGCTTGCAACACAAATAAAAATCTCAGAATCTGGTTCCTGTTAGTGTCTACCCAGTAAAATTTCCTATTCTGTTCTTATTTTAAGATTTTACTTTCACTCTAATATATCATTACAAGCTGTCAAAATTGGATGTAACAATTCTTAAGGGGGAACTGGTTGAAGAGAAACTGTAAAATGCAAAGAAAGAAGTAAAATAAAGTGTAACAGCATACAGGGATTAAAAAACAAAACAGGAAAAAACCACAGTGCAAGCTTACAACCCAAATGATGATGTGAGGAGACTTATTAAAGCTTAGGAGAGCACTCTTTCTACTGCTTTGCGGTAGGAATTAATTTCTCTTTTGTGTTTGTAGAGGGATTTTAGTTATACCACAATAATAATTTTAGTTTGGAGCCAGACAGTGAAAGTAGGTAACATTGTCATTGTAGGTGAGCAAAGAAGGGCAAACAAGTTGATTTTCAAACTAATACTGAGTGAGAGACACCTCAAAGGAGCAGCAGTGTAGCAACAACCTACCAGGAGCAGTATTGGGAATCTTGAAGAAGGCTTTTCTGCTTGGGCTTAACTGGGACAGTGAGAAGGAGGGAACCTTCGGCCATGTGGAATTTGAGGTTTATGAGACCTCAAGTCGTTCTATGAAATTTGAGTTATACTGCCCGAGTGTGTGCTCTGTGAGATTAAAATAATTGAAGTAACACTTAAACACCTTTAACTCTTTCTTTTGAAGATTATAAAATTGAGTCTACCTTTCCCAATTAGTGAAGCTTTGTCAAGAGCAGATTGCCATTTATTTAGACATAATTTCCTGTGTAGGGTAGAATTCTCTCTAAATGAATTATGCTTTGTAGTGCATCAAATACAAGGCTGAGATAGTTAGTGGTACCAAACATGCGGTGTCATACTTTGAAATTTTGCCTACCTGAGATTAGTGGACTTTTTGTATTTTGGGGGGGAGGCTTTGACCAGGCAGCCATAGGTCTGGAAATGCAAGAAATGACTATATCATGCTGAATGTCTGGAAATGAGTGCTGAAAGTTAGCATGTGGGTATGCTGAGCTGAACAGCCCCGTGGAGCAAGTCTGATTAGATGAGCTTACTGCATGGGCACTGTAAATCTGATTCATCTTGAAAATGAGATGGAATAACTGTAAAAGCACGTGTGTGTGTTATCTGCAAACTAGTGTTGTTACAGAATCCCTTCTACAGCCCGCTTGTGAGTTGCATGGCATTGAAGATGCGTGTTGGGAAAAGTACAGAATCTGTTTCTCCTGACTGAAAAACTATTTAAACAAGACCCTTGAAAACACTCACAATTAAGAGCTATACTGCTTTGTTTCCTCCATGTAGCCAAAGTATTTTCCTCTGACCCTGTGAAAGATCTAAGCACCCACACAACTTCAGCAGATAGTCTTTTTGAAACCAGGGAGACTGGTCACACTAAAGCTACAGATGAAAGCTGAGTGTGCCCTTTTTCATGAACAAGAATTTCATGCTTTGATAATATAGCCATTCAAGATACTACAATTATATGAAAATAAGAGCTAAAAAGGTTGTTGAGATTATATGTTTATATTATTTCCTTTTTATTCTGGAGCTGCTTGTCTTACAATATCACCTCCCACTAATAGAGGAGGAAATAGATGTTATGTTATCTATAATTTTAAAGCATTTTAAAATGCTTCTATTTTTCATAACAGTAAGAAAAATGCAGGCTTAACACTGGAAAAATAAACAAGGGAAAGTTTATATGTGTTCCAAGTGGCATTCCAGTTTTAGACAAAAAGCTTACAATTAGCTGTTGAATCTTTCTCTACTTGTCACCACACTTCACAAGGCAAAGAGCCCTGATGAAAGCTATACCTAAATGCAGTTGTAATGGGAGATTAGGAGAGAATTGGCCTTTTGTTAGTTTCCAGAATGCAGTGAAAACTGTTTAAATTTGCATGTGTTTATTTTACCGTTTTTTCACTAGATGGTGCTGTTGGAGGGGTTTGACTCCAGTTACTCGTTGGCACTTGCCCAGCGTGAGCTGGACTCTGAGCCAAGACTGTGAAAGGATGATCATTTTAAAGGGTATATGTACACTTGGCCCATTTAAAATAGTGGTGCGGGAGAGCTTTTGCTATGACTCATGAAGAGAATGTGGTATATCTGTGTAAAAATTGATTTTGAGACTACAATATTTAAACTATGGAAAAAAGTGATTCAGAGATGTATGTTCCCAGAGAGGCCGTATTTTTCTTTTATTTTCATAAGCAAGGATTTTATGGTGCCAGAACACAGCAGAATGCTGTTATCTCAGCATGATCTAAGAAAATCCAAGTGCCTGATCCAAGGGGATTAAATATTCTGCTGAAAAAAACTGAACCAAGGGATATTTAGTGTGCCTGAAAAAGCTATTTTCTGGTAGGAATCTCATTTCAATATTGATTCCAACAAAAAAGAAAAAAAAAAAAGAGTATGTTTTTATGATGAAAGTATAAGCTCTTTCCAGCTTTCTGTTTTCTGAGTTCCTTTTCTACTTCTTACTGAAGAGATTAAACAATTTTTAAACATTAAAAAGACTATCAATTAAGATAAAAGGTAATAGTTTTGGGTGGTTAACACTTATGTTATTTGCATTGAAATTATTTCTAAAAATAAGAGAAAGTGGCACAGAGTCTAGGCCTACAAGAAATCTAGATCTTATTTATTTTTTTAATATAATCTTTTGTTTTGAGTATAAGCCTTGGGTTTTGTTTGCTGGAGTATTTTGTGGGTCCTGTGAGAAAGAAAGAGAAAAATACCTACAGGTTTTGATTCTGAAGATGGTCTTCACAGAGAACAAATGGTTCAAATAGTTTGAAGTGGTTCCAGCATTTTTTTTTTTCTGATTATCTTCCTTGGTTAAGAAGGGTTAAAGAAGGCCAAGACAGACACGATCTGGACATTGGTGCATTTTCATCCTTTTGAAAAATTAAATGGGATTGATGTCTGTAAAAGATGCCTGGTGATAGCTCTACAAGACTGATTTAGTCTACAGACCTCTCTAAAGAACAACTGTAGCTGAGAAATGAAAAATTTGCCTTTGCAGCCTCAGCAATGTTGCCTGGTCTGACCCAGAGTGAGGTCAGCTGGCGTAGATGATGTGTGCAGTGGACTTGTGCTTTTTAATACTTTTCCTTCGCTGGACCTGCCGGTAGACCTGTCCAGGCAATCACTCCAGCATTTCCTTTCTGTCACTCCACTGAAGTTGAGAATCTCAGCTTTTATTTAAAGTCAGCTTCTCTACATTTTAGTTTGTAGTAAAAAGACCAAATGTGAGTGATTTGAAGGCTCAGGAAACATGAATAGAAATGAAAAGTGCCCTCCCCCCTTTTAATTAGGTGACAGTGTAGTTAGTAGCTGGAACAAGAAGCTTCCTCAGAATCCGAACCCAGGTGTTTCTCGCTGTGCTTCAGTCTGTGGTTCCGATGTTTGTAGCTGAGCTGTGCTGGCAGATAACGTGAGTGCTTCTAATGTGCTTCATTGCAAAATCAGCTGTGTTGGTTTGAAATGCTGCTGGTAGTAACATCTTAACTTGTTCCAGCTGTTCACAAAGCAATCCCTTGTCAACTCCCCTGGTCTGTGTAGGAGAATTATGTGTTTAATGTAAATGTGATGTTAAAGGGATTTAATTAATTTGGTTCAGAAGGTTGTATGAACATGCTTTTAGTCCAGCTTAAATTCTGCTTTATGTCCATTCTGAACAGGCCTGAAGGAGCCAAATCAGATGCTTCTAATGTGGAAATAAGATTGTCTGTTGGGGACAGCTGAACCAATTTAATGAAATGGGCTTTAAAAAAAAAAAAAAGACAAGCCTATTGTTATTGTTTGGTGTAGATGAAGTCTGAGCTGAAGAGGAATGCCATGAAGGAATGAAGAGGTGATATGGGAGGAAAGTATGCTAAGACCAGTAAGGGAAAGATGAGCTGCTTTTTGTTTTCACGTGCTAGAAGTCAAACGCTTGTCGGAGGGAGCTATAGTTTCCTTTTAAAATCTGTAGAGGGCAGCATTGGACCACGCTGTGTCCCATCTGGAGGTGGCTGGATTCAGACCTTGGATGGTGTCCTGAAGTAGATAAAAATATCTTTTGGAAGAAGTGAACTATTAATAAGAGATGGTTTTTCACATGGGCTTGGGGAATTTTATACGAGTAATCAACAAAAATAATTTTGGGAGAGAGGGGTGGAAGAAAAGGGCTGTGTAAATGTTGCTGCCAGAGACAACTCTGGCCACTTTGTGGTTGTAGCCACAAAATTCATGCTGTTTGGCCTACCTGATTTCTCATCATGTGGATGGCTTTTAGAGAAAAGTGAGAACAACTAAAGCTTTCAGTGAAATGGATTGGACAAGTATTTTCATGGAGGAGAAAGAAAAAGGTACTAAACTTGTTAACATACTGAAAGATTTCGAGTATGTTATGTCCTTCCAGGTATGCTCTTGTCTTAGATGTTTCCTTTTCAGTGGGGAAAAAAAGAAAAAGTTTATTTGGCTAAACTTCTCTAAAGTCATCACCAAAAATGACTTTTAGATGTATATGATAAGAATAAGCAATTATTTTTATAGCAAAGAAAACTTTTTACATGTATTGCATACATTTCTTCAGGTTCAAAAGTTCTGGGTTTGAATTCTTATTTTAGTCTGCTAGACTGGAGTGTGTGTTTGATAAAGATAAGCTTGGATGCAGAAAATTGAGTACTTCCATTTCTGCCTTTTCTAAGAACTATGAAAAAAAAAAAAAAAAATCCCTCTTCTTGGATTTCTGTACCTGGAGTTCTGTGATGGTATACCTGAACACTGTCATTTGAAATAAAGTCTGCAACTACGTCGCTGTGAGTAAAGGAATCAGAATTTAGCATTTATCTCCACAGTACATTGGGATGAGATGTCTATGAAGCACCAAGCATTTATTGGGGCTCAAACTCTGAAGACTAAGAGAGGCTCTGGGAAGAGCGACCTTCCTCAAGCCCACGGTGGAGCTGGTGACAGATTGCGGGCCAGCATGAACCGCTGGTGATAGATTGGTGCCTTCTGCCGGCTGCTTGGTGGCCTACATGATCTGACATGGTGATCTTCCTCTCTGGCAGCACGGGGGTGTTGGCCAAAGACTGAAATGAGCACAGTAGAAAGTTGTCCTTTTGTGCAGAGCAAGCTTCCCAGCTTTTCATATATGAACTACAGTAGCGTGACAGTTTTCAGAAAACATTGCTTTTATATTGTATGCGGTGTTTTGAAAAATAGGGGGATATGTGCTCCAGAGTTATTAGTAGTTCACCTGTTCTCAAGAGCTTGTGTTTGCTCTCATAAGTCACATAGTGTACCGGTGTTTTATTTCGTTATTTTTCAGTATAGCTGCATTCCAGTAAATTCTGTTCAAAGGTGCGTCTAAGAAAATACCATCACTGAAGAAAATATGTTTCATTCACTGTTACATCTATTGTTCACTTTTGTCAAGCTTTCTACTTAAGGGTTAAAGTTTGACTAAAGTTTTGTGGGGTGTAAATCCATGTCAAACTCAGAGCATTTGCTTGGTAAACTCTAAAAGAGACATGGTAAACATATTTTCTTTGAAATCATACACATTTTTCACTATTTAATATTTTAGTAAGCAAGCAGAGTAATTCAAATTCCATCTTGGAAAAAAAATTTAAAACTGTGAAATACTGGTGCACAGTAGAGCCAAGCAGTGAAAAGAAAGATTTTTAAATTTAGGATTTATCTGGATTAGTGTGTAATGTTTGCAGTGACAGGTGTTTCCTTTATGCTTTGCCCAAATGTCTGGAAAGTAGTTTGTCATTAAGTGCTACATTCAGTGTGTATCTCAATTTCAGTATAACTGGAGGGTCTATGGCTTTGTTAGGTCCTTGTTTTCACATCTGACCTCGGCCAGCTGGAGTCTATTGTTTTAAGCGTAATGTAACAGCTGACATAACATAACGGGTATCAAGCTGAAAAACTGAAACAGTGCAGTGAACTGATGCAAAGGGAGAGGAAAGGGAGAAGTTGGGAAGGAGGGACAGGGGCAAAACTAGCTTCATGATTCAAAATGGAAGCTTGCTGGCTTGTTTTCCCGAGGGGAATTAGCTAGGAAATAATGGGATGAGTCTGTTGAAGTTCTATTTGCAATTGATTACATATGATAGACTACTGAGACAGGTTTGAGTTTGCCAGCTGTCACTAGCTGGTGGCTCTTGAATGGCTTTAAGTGGCCCTTGGTAGGCAAAACTGGAATAAACTCTGCAGGTGTGTAACTATAGTGCGGAGGAGCAGTGAGTGCCAATGTCTTGGAAGAAAAGAGGTTCCAGGAGTTAGCAGAGAGAAAATAACTTAAACAAATTGAATGCATTAAGAATTTTATTTTGTGATGTTGGATTAAGTGGGTGCAGTTAACTGGGTAAAAAACAAAAGCAGCTGGACTTCTTGGTGGCTTTCTTTTTCTTGGCAGTTTCTAAAGTAAGCTTCTATGAGTTCATTTTCTAAAAAACTTCATTATTTAATTTCTTGACTTCTGTGTTTGATGGTAGGAAAGCACATCTCGGCATTGAGTGCTAACGGCTCTTGGAGGGGGAATAAGTGAATGAACATCCTGTTAGAAAATTGCCACGCCATGAAAAAAAGTGACAAATATCTGAGTTTGTGCACGGAGAAGGAACAAGAAGGTGTAGAGATCACCCTGTTATTTTTTCATATATATTTGTGTGTATGCTTCTGTACATATATGTATTTCTATATATAGAACATATTTCTATTTTTAGCAATGACTAGAAAAAATACTTCTAGCTGGATTTCATTTGTATTGAGTAGAGCCTCTGGCAACTCCACCCTGCTGAGAGTTTATTCCATGGTTTTAGGAGAGGGGGGAAAAAAAAGACAAGACTCTATATGCTGGGTTTTTTATGTATATGGGTATAGGCGACCAAATTAGGTTCTACATTTATAAGTGAGGTTTTTATGGCATGAAACTTGCAGTATGTTTAACTTTGTGCATATGAGTAGTCATCATGACTTCAGCGGAGCTTCCTGTGTGCATAAATATTAACAGGATTGGGGCGTAATAGGAAAGGCCTCTTGAACAGTGTCTGCTTGTACTTAGGGATAACCTAGGAAGCACAAGAGTTTGATTTATGTAACTACAAACTGTATTTATCTCACGTTTAATCTTTTAAATTTGTTTTTATCTAATTTACTTTTATTTTGGTAATATGAAAAATGTCAGCATGATTGAAGCATCAGTTCTGTTAGACTTGTCTTGCAATCCTTCTAGGATTGTTCCTGTTGTAATATGGAGCCCAGTCCTATTTTATCTCAGTAATCAGAAAGATCTTGTGAAAGAGTTTATTAGAGCTGTTGATCCAGTTGCTAGTAATACATAGCATGGGCATTTACACTTTAGCTCAGCTTATAAAATAAATTAATTTTGTTGTAGAGCTTAGAACTTGGTGTTTGTACTGAGCTGCTGGAGAAGTCTTGATAGCCCAGAGAGCTGCTATGTACTGCATTTTCTGTTCCGCATTCCTGGCACGTCCTGTGCCTTGGCTGGAAACAAGGATGCGTGCCCACGTGCCCTGGTAGTGACAGCGCAACACAGTAAGTCTGTAGGTTTCTCTTGGTTGCCTCTAGGGCAACCCCAAGCATTGGGACAGATGTCCTAAAACTTCTGCACTGCTCAGCTATCCCAGTTGTTCATTGATTTCAGGGACCTGTACCTTAGCGTATTGTTTACATCGGGTATTTCCACCTAACCCATCGAACATGAGCGTATTTTTAAGATGATGGGGAGTCAAGAATTGTTATTAGCTCTCAGAAACAGCAGGACTTTGAAGAACTAAGAGAATAACCAAAATGCCTGTTTTCATACCCAGTCCGTGAAAGCAAGCTATGTACTGCCTCACTTTGATGGTTTCCCTTATGCTAGTGGCACTGAGGCTGACCCTTTTTTCCCTCCAGCATGCTGTTAGCATCCTTATTCAGGTACCTTTCAGAAACACTCCTTCTCGTTGTTGTTTCTGTCAGCTTGACAGGATGTGTTTACACATGGAATGCATGCAAGAGGAGTTGATTTACTTGTCCTTTATCCCTCTGCAGCTGTTCCCCAGATCAAGGTGAGAAAGGACGTCTGCTGTAGAGGTAATCTGACTGTTCCATGGTTCCCTGCAGCAGGGTGGGTACGATGTACTTAGATGCTGTTTTGGCTGCAACGTTGCAGAACAGTTTTAAATCAGAATACGTGTGTATGATGACTGACCTCCATCTGGCCTACAGGCAGGGAGCTTGACAGCTACCTTCTAGGAGCTGCTCCAAGACATTGATTTAGTATATGAAACTCGGAACAAGTTATACTTAGTGGCCAGGGCAGGGGAAAAGGGAAGAGAGAAAATTAAATATTTACTAATGTTACTTCTGTAATGCCTTACAAACACGAGTGTACTTAACCTCGCAGCATTCTTGGGAGGTGAGTATTAGCAGTTTTACGAGTAAAATTGGGTGATCCATAGCTTTTCCACCCTAACTTGGCTTTGTGAGATAAATCCTTCAGAGAACCCAGGCTGCACTTTCAAGAATGGGTTTCAGCCTGCATAAACTGGCACTGCCACCTGAAGAAATGATCCTGCTGCTCCATTTCTTGTGCCAACACAAGCATTTGTGAAGCTATGTTGTAAACTGCCTTGAAGAACCCAAATGGGTTCAAACTAACCTTTTTTTGGCCAGATGAGATTGCTTCTTTTGGCAGCAGTGCTGGCTTAAAGTGTTTGTGGAACTTGAGAGAAAAATTTGTTAGCTTTTGATAGTTAAAAGTGTGATGGAAACTTTATCTCTAACACAATTTACAAGCAGACTTGTGTGCTATCCTTCTGAGAAAGAATATTATTGCTGTTTACATTACAGCCCATTCAAAGGGCCCTGCCTGCAAGATCAAGTACAACACCTAGTAGAGCAGGGGCCCACACGCTCTAAAAGATAGTTCCTACCCTCATAGACCTTGCAGTCTAAACAGACAATGTGGTAAAAAGTGAGCAGAAGGAAGTGTGAGTAGCCTCTTGCATAGCCAGCCACTGAAGCAGAGAAAGAACATAACTTACCAAAGTCCCAGCTTTGGCGTGCTCCACACGTTCAGGTTCAGTGATGGGCCTCAGCAATCGTAACACTGGAAAGAGAAATATATTTAATTTCTTGTCTCATTTCTTAATTTAGAACTTTGAAAGTTTTTTTTTATATGAAAGCTGGCCCTTATTTTACATACTTAGCTCTGTTTGTGCCTCTCTTGTATTGATTTGACTGAATAATGAATTAAGTAGCATTTTATGTTTACTTTGCATCTGTTTTGCTGCAGGACAGCAGCATATCAGCCTGACAGCTGATTGAGACCAATTTGACTGAAATTAATTTTATCTTACAGGTCGAGGCATGCCTACTATAATCCAGAGCCAGTTATTGAACTCGAATTGGCAGCTAGGCTGTCTCTACAAACAAAAGCTGTTTTGTTCAAACTCGGCTAGAACAGACAAGGTGTAGATAGGGTTGCAGAAGCATGACTCTCTGGAAAAGCCTAAGAAGCAGTCATCTGCTAGCTCTTCGCTGCTGCCCCTCAATGGGATTTTACTCTGCCCAGAATTGGATTGTACTGCATTTGCTTTCATAGTCTGCTGCAGTGCCTAACTGCCCCAGAAAGCTTTGTTTACCACCAAAGATGGTTAAAACTAATTTAGTTAGGTTGAAGAGGGCTAAGAGCACTTTCAAAACGGGTTACCGTTGTTCAGCTTTGTGGGTGGTAATCTCCAAGATGAGAGGTGCAGTAATGACGAGTTGGGTGTGGTAATATCTTCAATCTCTTACTGTCATTGAAGTGATCATGAGCATGTGGTTGCACGCGTCAGTGCATAGCCTAGTCCCATAGGGTATAATTGTGCTATTATGTCATCATTGTTATTAATACAATAACAGGCACATTTGGGTTTGGATTACTGCAACTATTTTGATAAAAAGAAAAAAAAAAAACCACAACCCAGCCCCAACCTCCACATATCTCTGCACAGAATACCAGTACTTAAATGAGTGTGTAGACTAGTCCTGAGATAGCAACTTACCTTATGGATTCCTAGCACGCGCGCGCGGGCGTGTGTGTGTATATATATATATATACACACACACATAAAAAAAGCTTTAAAAAGCTGCTTGGATATGAGTGGGATTTTTCAGACATAATGACATGTCTTTTCATACTTGTATGTTAGGATCCAGCTCATTAGTGAAACAGTTAAATATTTCACCACTATGAGTCATGTGCTTTTTTAAAGCAAACAGAGTTTAAGCAGATGTAAAGAAAAAAATTCTTCCCTTTTTCCCAGTTCTGAACTGGCAGCTTAGTGAGTTGCTATTGCATCCACACGGGAAAAAATGCAAGAAAATTAAGGGCAGTATACTGACTGTATTGAAGTCAAACTTTCCACTGGTATGCGCTTACAAATACATTTGTGATACAGTGGGTAAGGCGGAGGGAATAGATCTGGGATCTTGTAGACCTTGAAAGCAGAACAAGGTTTGCAGCAGTAATCAAAATGAGTAACTGTTTGTAAACAAAGACCTGTTTTTGTATTTTGCTAACAAAACTAGGAAACTCCATGTTAAAATGTTGGAAAAATGCTTTCAAGTAGTATAGCAGTAACATGAAATTTCCTTTTCTTTTCTTAATGGATTATGTCAGGTTAATGGCCAATGGGAGTCAGAGGTGAAAAGCTCAGCCATGCGTCAGGTCGCACAAAAATGCACACTGTGGCCATTCTGTCAAACGACAAATCCCAAAACAAAAAGGCAGCCTGTCAGTCTTTACTTTCTGAAGGTCAACAAACTGTGGTTCTGAAATGCTAGTGAAGCCATTAAGAGAAAGCTGTTTCAGGAGTTGACTCCACTTTTGGAAAGCATCTGAACTCTGGTTTCTGAGTGTTCGGACACAAGGGACCGTTAGGTTTCACATCCCAGGCAGCTTCATTGGTTTTGTAGCTTATGTGCAGGCATGTTTCTCTCTTTAAAACCAAATCATATCTTCGTAGATATGTAATGAGCTCTGTGATCTGTATCTAAATTGCTGATTTCTTCTGAGTTTGTGTCTGCAATTAGCTTTCATTTGGAAAGAAGAGACTAGTGTTTGTTAATGCATAGGGTAAGGTGTTTTCTTTTGGTCCTTTTCTCACTGCAGTGTGGCTTGCACTTTTTGCTAGGGAGAGGGAATCAATGCTAATTCAAGCAAATATCTTCTGGCACTTTAAATGTCCGTTAAGTAGAGTCAGGTAACAGGGGCCTAGATTTTAATGTCTGTTTAATATAAGAGCTCCTCAGCACTGTGGTTCCTGTAGATTTCCTGCAAATGTGTAGATTATTGCTACTTGCATCTGGTAGGGTGATCATCTGGAAAATAGCAAATGAGAAGTGGGAGATTCTGCTGCTATGCCTCTTTGAGCATAGAGTGGCATAAAAATGCAGGACAGCATCATGAATAGTCTTAGTGTTAGATGACCGTTTGTTATGGAAAGAACAAGGAGACAAGCAGGAGAAACATCTCTTCTTGCTGATGACCGTTACCTCACTCTGAGTTGTCTGTTCCTTGAAACAGCTGTCTCTTTCTCCTTGCTCTTAAATTTGGTGTGGCATTGACAAAGTTGCTAATAGGTATTTATTTTTTCTTAATATTAAAGGAGATGTTGAGCTTTTTCACTTACAAAAACTAGTTGCTTTAGAGAGTTGGAGCAAGATGATGGAGACTGTCAGTGAAACCTTTTGTGCAAAGGTGTAAGAGGTGGAGGAAGCAACGTTAAGTGGCTTGGATGAAGGATGACGTTCATGATCAGATACTTCTTGTCATTTCTGTTGTTCTGTCACTTCTTGGAACAGGGACTTCTTGAGTATTATAATTCCTTAATGAACTGCAGATGTTGCTCATCGTGGAGCTGTATCTTCTGTCATTCCTTCCCTAACTTGAACTTAAAAATCATTGCTAACTGAAGCAGTCTACAAAGCATGGAGAATTCAAACACACAGAAAGCCAATGTCGATTAAAATTTGGGAGGACTTCTGCCCTTTTAGAGTTGTGAGTGACTTGCCCTTTCTGAATGTGCATCTAGGCTTTCGTGCACAGTATCACTTTGCTTGCATGTCAGCTTTTTAAAATTAAAATGTCTTTTAATCACTTTTATGTAAATATTAATCCTGGCCTCTATCCCAAGAGACTTCAGGACCAAAAGAATTGTGAGCATTTTAAAACAAAAATGAAAATTGAACTACTGTGGGGCATTCTTTAAAACTGCTACTGTTTTTCTTGTTTATTCTTAGTCTTGGATGTAAGACTGAAAACAAACAGTAAAAATCATGGAAAAGTTTTTTGTTTCTCTCTTTTCATTTTGTTTTATTTTCCAGTAAGATAACTTTCATGTGCCGTGGGACGAGGAGGAAAAACAATGGCATCTGACTGACCAGCATAGCGGAAGTGATATACAGAACAAAGAAGGCTTTTTATTTGTAATCTCTTAGTTTTTTATTCATCTCAGTTCATAACACAGGAAATCAATAATTTTCAGTTGCTTTGGTAAAGTAGTATTAGGTCAAAATCAAGCAGTCCTTTTAACAAATGAGCTTACTGTAATGTTCCTGGCCATAAGGCTAAAGTTTCAAAGCAATGTGCTTTTTACTTTGATTTATTTATTGTCGGTAGCTTGTCAGGCCTTTGTTTGAATTAGGAGCCGTTGTGGGCAGCCAGAAATTGAACTTTATGTAAAATAATCTATCTGTCACTTAGTATCAGTTCCCTAACAATGATGCTAACACATTCAGACTTTAGCATCTGGACCTCGCACTTGAGTTTGTAGCCACTAGGTAGGGTCTAATGTTTCAGTGCTTCCATGTAGTTCCTTCCCAGCTATTTCCCATCTGTGTATGACTGTCCCACTTCCCTAGGGGTCAGTCACCAGTGCTGCCAATGTCACCAGGCAAGTCTTTTCCCAAGAGAGGTTTTTTTTTTAATTGTATCACTTGTAAAGTGTACTAGACTACTAGATAAATTGCCTTCACCTCAAAAGCCAGAAAATTCATAATAAAACAGAAAGTTGTGGTATTATGTTTGAGCATGTCTCTGAGATGAATAACTAGCTTTTTATTTCATGAGCCAATTCTAAAAAAGTGGTTCTTCAGTCTCCTTTAACGTTTTACAAAATGAAGGCTAATGTTTCCATGGAACGATAAGGTGTGATTGCAGGGAAGACGAAGAACAAGTGTTAGAGTCTACAGCTGGGTTCTCAATCTCCCTGACAAAGTCAGTTCTTGAAAGAAAAATCTGTAATAATTAATGTACTAAATACCATTAAAATTTGCAACCTGCCTTCCACCTCCTCTAGAACCTTTATGGCTGTCAGGCTTTTCTGGGAATGTGCCTGTAGGTATTCCATGCTTTCCTAGCTGGGGAAGACCTTGGAGGAAAGCAGGCAAGCCTGTCCTTGAGCAAGAGAAAAATTCACAAATCTCCACTTTGGGCTTCCTGTGAGCTTCCAAGAATGTGCTTCTGTGATTGCTGCTGCTATTTCATATGCTACTTGTGGTGCCTGGGAGTTGGCTGTAAATGAGGGCCCCTTTGTGCTTTGGGCCCACGCATAATACAGAGACTTAAGTATTGAAGAATAAAAGTAGTAGGTGGCCTGGACTGAAGGACACCCTTCCCCAGATCTGTGCTCTGTTTTGTAGGTAGCAAAGTACCTGTTAGCACTAATCACAGAGGTCTGAACCACAAATAAATAGGGTATCTTTTTTTCATACGCTGTCCCTCTGTTTTCTTCTGTGAATTGGCTTTTTATTTTAGGTATTAATTCACAAGTTGGAAAGCTTGACTAGAGCCAGTGAGGGAGAAGCTCAGCCCGGAGCAGTACCTCTCCTGTCTCTTGAGCAAGTAGCAGGGAGGGAATGAAACTTCCCTCAAAACATCTGGCTGAGCTGAGCTATGCCAGTACATCCACCCCCAAGGGAGGATGACTGACTCCTAGGGTGGGGCCAGATCAAAAGGAGGGTGCAGAGAAACGGAAACATGGGTGAAAAAGGATGCCAAAATGTTTAAAATATAGCTGCTGCATCTGTCCAGTGGTCTAGCTCCTGTTTGTGGAATAAATTTTATGAAAGATGCACTTATTTATGTTAGCCTGTGATATGTAGGTCCAGACCAACTGGCGTGTTTTAAGAGGTTGGGAAAGAAAAGAAAAAAAGACCAAACTATTTTGCTTGCACTTTTTGCTTTAAGGTAATTTAGTCTAAAAATCTTTGAAGTAAAATAAACATTGTATTTTAAGTAGCTGAAGGCATTTACTATGTTTGCAAAGGCCTTTGCTCTTTGCAGTCTGGTTTGAGGAGATTTGTTCTTGTCTAGAAGAAACAAAAATATTTGCGAGCTTGCTTTTGACTCCTGTATTGCCAGGAGTCCTCTTTTATGTGAAGTGGAGGTGTACAAAACATCATTTTAATATGAGTGCAAAGGAAAGAGACACTGCTAATGGGGTGGTCTAGAACAGCTACATTAAAATCGTTCTTTCAGTGGCTGCTTTCAAGAATGGCGGCTCGTGTTGGTAGAGTACCATGGGATAAAGCTTTGGAGGGAAGGGGGCCCCAAGAAAGCTGGTTAATATTCAAGGATCACCTCCTCCGAGCTCAGGAGCGATGCATCCCAACAAAGAGGAAGTCAGGCAAAAACACCAGGAGGTCTGCATGGATGAACAAGGAGCTCCTGGACAAACTTGAATGCAAAGAGGAAGCCTACAGATGATGGAAGCAAGAACAGGTAGCCTGGGAGGAATACAGAGAAATTGTCTGAGCAGCCAGGGATCAGGTTAGGAAAGCTAAAGCCCTGATAGAATTAAATCTGGCCAGGGATATCAAGGGCAACAAGAAAAGCTTCTATAGGTATGTTGGGGATAAAAGTAAGACTAGGAAAAATGTGGGCCCTCTCAGGAACGGAACAGGAGACCTGGTTACCTGCTCAAGCCTCGCTGCCCAACCTGCAGAAGGCAAAGATGGGGACTGGGAAAATGAAGAGCTGCCCACTGTAGGAGGAGATCAGGATTGAGACCATCTAAGGAACCTGAAGGTGCACAAGTCCATAGCACCCAATGAGATCCATCCGTGGGTCCTGAGGGAACTGGCGATCAAGATGCTAAGCCACTATGCATCATATTTGAGAAGTCGTGGCAGTCTGGTGAAGTTCCCCCTGACTGGAAAAGGGGAAACATAACCCCCATTTTTGAAAAGGGAAGTAAGGAAGACCCAGGGAACTACAGGCCAGTCAGTCTCAGCTCTGTGCCTGGGAAGATCATGGAACAGATCCTCCTGGCAGCTATGCTAAGGCACATGGAGGACAGGGAGGTGATTCGAGACAGCCAGCATGGCTTCACCAAGGGCAAGTCCTGTCTGACCAACTTATTGGCCTTCTATGATGGAGTGACTACATCAGTGGACATGGGAAGGGCTACCGATGTCATCTGTCTGGTCCTCTGTAAGGTCTTTGACACAGTCCCCCACAACACCCTTCTCTCTAAACTGGAGAGAGATGGATTTGATGGGTGGACTGTCCGGGGGGTGAGGAATTGGTTGGATAGTCGCATCTGGAGGGTAGTGGTCAGCGGCTCAATGTCCAGATGGAGATCAGTGACGAGTGGTGTCCCTCAGAGGTCCGTACTCACACTGGTACTGTTTAATATCTTCATCAATGACATAGTGGGATCAAGTGTACCCTCAGCAAGTTTGCAGATGACACCAAGCTGAGTGGTGCAGTTGAGATGCCTGAGGGACAGGATGCCATCCATAGGACCTGGACAAGCTTGAGAAGTGGGCCCGTGGGAACCTCATGAGGTTCAACAAGGCCAAGGGCA
>NW_009207621.1:67681-74426 GCF_000690835.1 Fulmarus glacialis
GAAGGCCAACCGTATCCTGGGCTGCATCCAAAGCAGCGTGGCCAGCAGGTCAAGGGCGGTGATTCTGCCCCTGTGCTCTGCTCTGGTGAGACCCCCCCTGCAGTGCTGCGTCCAGCTCTGGAGCCCTCAGCACAAGAAAGACATGGACCTGTTGGAGCCGGTCCAGAGGAGGGCCACGAAAATAATCAGGGGGATGGAACACCTCTGAGGCTGAGAGAGTTGGGGTTTTTCAGCCTGGAGAAGAGAAGGCTTTGGGGAGACCTTATTGCAGCCTTTCAGTACTTAAAGGGGGTTTATAAGAAAGATGGGAACAGACTTTTTATCATGGCCTGTTGCGACAGGACAAGGGGTAATGGTTTTAAACTAAAAGAGGGGAGATTCAGACTAGATGTAAGGAAGAAATTCTTTACGATGAGGGTGGTGAAACACTGCCACAGGTTGCCCAGAGAGGTGGTAGGTGTCCCATCCCTGGGAACATTCAAGGTCAGGTTGGACGGGGCTCTGAGCAACCTGATCGAGTTGAAGGTGTACCTGTCCATGGCAGGGGGGTTGGACTAGATGACCTTTAAAGGTCCCTTACAGTTGAAACTATTCTATGATTCCGTGATTTGTTTCGATTTCTTTTCCTGTAGTGCTGCTCTTAGGGGTGGTGCTAACAGCCATCTCGATGTAGGTGCTGTTTAGAGAGGTTGCCCTCAGGAGCCTAAACAGGTAACTATTGCTGCAGGTCAGGAGCTGTCCCTGAAAGTCTCCTGTGTGTTTGTCACCACCTGAAATTTGGAGCACTTTTCCAAATTTTGAAACATTCAGTGGTCCTGCACTGTGAAATCTGTGTTCATCTGGTGTGATTAATTCAGCTGGCAGGGACAGATTTATTATTAGCAACGGAAACCCTGTGAAACATGACAAACCTTTAAGTCAGATGAAAAGTGGCATTTTCAGCTGCATTTTGCTTTGATCTTCCCTGCCAGCTGCACCGTGAATATATATGGACCAGATCTAAAAATATATTTGTAAGCCCAAAATGTCAATGCCTGCAGCGATGTTTTTAAGCTTTATTAGATACAAAGGTTTCACTTGTTATTTAAAATGGTGAGCTACAGATGCTTATTCCCTTTTCGCACATGGGTGGGATTTTAGCTTCAGGTTTGGTACCTATCTGTTATATTTTTCAGTGCACCTGAAATCAAGTTGTGGCCTTTTGTAGAGCTTTGGGGTTCAGAGAAGTATTGCTACTGTCTGATTCAGGGTAGCATTACTGCCAATTCAGAATAAAGAAATATGTTTACATCTTGCTACACAATAAATGTGTAAAAAAACTGTCCTGTAACCTAGTGATTTCCTGTAAATGTTAATCTTTGCCCTTCAGTTTAAGTACATTTGCACAGAACAGTCTGCTTATCTATGAAGGTGCTTTGTTAAATCACATGTGATTCTTATTCTGCAGTCGTTTGTGTTAGCATACCCTACAGTTTAGAAAGAAAGTTAAGAGCAGTTGAGAAGACTTGAGTGTAGGAAGGTATTATATTTATTCTAAGGAATGTGTCAGAATCAATGACCATTATCAAATGAAAAATGATGGCAATTAATTACTGGTTATGTAATAAAGTCAGAAAACACCTTGAAGTGTGAGAATGTGATTCTGGTAAACAGATGAACACACCAGATTAAACAAACAAACAAACAAACCCCTCCCAAAAGACTTGACCTCAAGAAAAAAAGCCACACAGAAGTCAGTGAAATCTACTCTGATGTGAAATGCTTAATTTTCTGGTTATCAAAATACTAAAGTAAAACTCCTAAATTTGTTCAAATAACTCTTGCAATAGCAACAGCCATGCATGAATTTCTCTATGGTCTTCTGAAATATTTAATTTAATTAAGGAAAACTACTTAAATCCTGGTTTTGCCACTAAATCTTTCGAAAAAGAAAAAAAATGCACAGGAAAGGTTTGTGTACATGACAGAATTTTGCTTGCTTATGTTTTTAGAGCTTGATTCCACTCTATGAATATAAGGTTATGTTTAAAAGCTACATTCTTCTGGCATCTGCCCAGGTTACGTTCTTCAGAACTCTTTAGTATGGGCTAAAATAAGCAGTAGTAGTAGTTAAACAAATATGGCACAGTCAAAGCAAATGCTTTGATCAAGTATCCTTGACAAATGTACTGTTATGGAAAGCTTTAAATAACACATTTTATTTCTGTCTTGCTGTAGTGCATGGCATTAGATGAATCAAAACAGGTGGATTCTAAAAGTTACATATCTATCTGTTTTAGAAATTGATATGATTAATCAAGAATTATAGTAGTGCAATGTACATGTCTTTTAGTAAGTGCATTTAAAAACATATTTGGCAATAAATACATCATTTAGTTACATAACCAAACCATTAATTTAAGGAAAAGGTTAAAAGAAATTGATGATGTTGTCTAACCTCTCATATGTATATTGAACCTAGCTCCTTATTCCTGTTTGGATAGAGATTTCAGCTTTTGATAGTGTTTATACTGTCTCGAGCACCTGTACATTGCAGCCTTCTGGAGGGAAATATAAAGACTGCAGCTACAAGAGCCTTGTACTGTGGGTTGTTCTCTTAGTATGTGTGAGATACTGTCATGTTGCTTGCCACTTCTTTTGCACTTGTAGCATCTGCAGTGATTATGATTCAAAACAGTGTCCCTTTTTGACAGAGAAAGACATAACTGTTGATTTTAAACAGGGGGAGGCCTTTGCCATCATATAAATATGTTAAGGAGCTTTCTTGTGCCAAAAGCTTAAAGCTATGATCTGCTAGGTACAAACCACTTGATAAATTGGCAGAAAAAGTGACAAGCTAGCAGTAGCAGCTTTTTCAATATACGTTGCACCACAAAACATAATGCCTAAAAACAAAGAATCTCTCTCACTGAATTTTTTAGGTGTTCAAAATCTGCGCTGCATAAACGATGAGAAGGAACTGTAAGATGTTGCATTGCACTATGGTGGTTCTGTCTGAAAAAGAAACCTTTGAGCTAGCATCTATGAGACAGTTTCTATGGAATTTAGTATCAACGGGTGCAAAAATTCACCTGCCTGTCCCCCTGGGTGTGAGTTGTTCCTATAAGAGGTGGGAGACAGTCATCTGCAGTGGCTCCTTTGCTGCTGCAGTTGTTCACACTCTGAATCATTAGTTTAAACTTTTGTTGGTCTCAGAATAACTTAATACAATAGAATGAGAATTTTATGGCCTACTGAAGAGCTGGCGTGCACTCACTTCTTTTATCCCCGCTGTTGGATCTGGCAGAAAATCAGTGCATTTACCTCACTGTGGTATGGCAAAGCTCTCTTTTGGTTTGGGTGGGTTTTTTTGTTTGTACTTCATAGCTTTTAGGAACCCGAGTGCTGCTTTTGCTTAAGGCTCAAGTATGAACACATGCCATTTAACCTGAGGCTGAGATGTCAAAGTCAGGGTCTCAGCATGTTTCTGGAGGTGCCCCTCTCCTGCAGAGATTAATGGATGGAGCCAAGGGTGTTCCAGCTAAGCGCAGAAAGTGAGGTGGGAGGAATGCAGGCCTAATTGCAGTTCTGAAATGAAATACAAGCTTCTAAAATCTCTAAAAAACATGGGTGAATCTTTCTGATGTAGGTGAAGAAGTGTCAGTTGACAGATATCCTGTCGCCACCATTTCTCTGGCACAGTTTATGCTTAAAAAATCCATCTTTCTTTACAGGTGTGCAAATTTTGCTTCTAGTGCTTACATCATTTTGGAAGGTATGATAGGGGTTACTAAATGACTGAAACACTTGTGAAGACTTTGTCTCAGGATATAATGCATATTTATAGCTGTTGTGTAGCTGTATCAACCAAAAATGTTGTGCCTCGTGATGCAGTGTCCTGTACGCGTCCTCAGCAGAGCTAATGAGCTTGTTTGTTTTTCTGACTTAAACAAAGTCCTTATGTTTTCAAAGCATGGAGAAGCAAACAAATTTGATACCTCATTCTCTTTTGTTGGATGCAGTTGTATTTTATTAAAAATACAGTTCTGTACTGCTGTTGCAATACAATGTTTGTGTTGTACGCTTTGAAAGAATGGTAGGGGTGGTTGTGATATAATGTCCAAATATCATTTTGTCATGTGATTTTTCTAGCAAAATTGCTTTAAAAATAGAATAAAAAATCATCCCTTTACTTCTGTGGAATATAAGTGCCCTGATCATCTCTGGAAAGACTAGCATTCTTCAGAGTTTAAGTGAACTCCCCCTGAAATGGGAGGCCAGCTCCATGGTCTTGTTGCAGCAGTGTTGCACTCGGGTATTCATTGAAAGCCTTTTTTAGCATGATGCTGACTGACTGCTCTCACTTCTTTATTGCTTTACATTTTATCAGAGCATAAGTGATCTTTAGACTCAAGCATCCGTAATCCTTTGCTGTGGCAGGGCTGTAAGGGTAAGTACCTGAATGTAATGAACAAACTCACCATGAAGTGGAAATTGCCACATAGATAAGGTCTAGGGAAGTTGGGTTTAAATGAAGAAAGCAGTAAGATGTAATCTCCCAGGAGATCTGAAAGGAAATCTGATTGCACTGGCTCATTTAGAGAGGAATTTTCACTGATGTAGTTTATCCAGCTTTTGCTTATCCTACATGTCACCGTACAAGTATTGTGGTCTGTAACTGCAACACTGGGGAAAAAAAGGTATATAAATTTTCTTTGTTGATAATGCCCCATATATAAGCCCCTATGTGCCTAGTAGTTCTTCATTACAGCCCTGTCACTCCATGCAAGCGACAGGGTGGCTGTTAAATTGATTGGTCAAACCTGTGAAACGTTCCTCTTAACAGTGCCCAGCTCTAGAGACTGTCTCTGCTTCTTGCTATGGAAGTTTTCCTCACTTGTAATTTTAAATGGGAAAAATGTCCAGCCCTGTTCTTCAATATAGTGCAAAGGAAAGTGTTGGTGGAGATCTTGCAGGCAGCCTGAGGTTTTGGGTTTTTTCCCCCCAGCTCACTTTGGAGGACCAGCAATGGCTGCCCCCTCATCTATAACTCCTTTGCTGTTGTAACTCCTTGCATAACCTTTTATCAACACACTAATGCCTTTCACCTTCACCCTTGTCTGATCCCTGAAGAGGGACACACAAAAAAACCTCTGCAAAACGTGTCCGGTGATGCTGACAGGCAGGATTGCTGTAAAAGGAAAGCGAGGAGGAGCCTGACTGCTTTCTCTGTGTGCTGCTCCAGGCTGAGCATGCCCTTATTGTTATTTCTGGATGTGCTGATTCAGCATTGCAATGGTGCGTAATATATACAAAATATGAGTGGCTACATAAGTCAGAATAAAAAGTAAACAGGTCAGAGTGTGTCCTCTGATCTGTATTTATAGTTCACTGACATCAGCAGGAGCTACATACATCTGAAGGCAAATTCAGCCTGTGTGATAAGTGGAAAAAAATGTGCCTTAAGCAAAAGAAGCAGAGGCTGCATATCATACGCATTTAAGTGAACATCACTTGTAGCTGTTTTAATATATACCCTACTTACATTGTATATCTAACCTTAGTGATTAGCGCCTGTTAGGTATAAACGTGGTGACAAGCTGTACCTTTCTGTAGTTGCTTAAAAGTTACAAATAGGCATGACTGAGTAGTTGAAGGACATTGAATTAAACATGCTTGAATTAATAGGGTAACGATGGTGCTGTTCAGAGCTATAAAATAAACACTAGCTAGAGCTCTGCTATGTGGCAACCAGATCGAGCCGTGGGGTTGCTGGAAGTATTCTGAAATGACTCAACTTTGTTGTTAAGTGAGAGAGATAATCCTAAGAAAGCTCTCTATGTAGGCTCCCTGTTAACGTCTTAAACCCCCCTTTGGCTTGTTGTTATGACTTCAAAGATACTCTAAAGCCTTTGTTAAATTGATCATTAACTCTGCAATGTTATAATTAGACATTTGAACTTGGCTGCATTCAAAACGAAAAAGCAAGAATGAAAATCCTAATCAGTGTTGTTTCTCTGCAGCTCATCAGCATGGTCAGAGACGGATTAAAGTTCCACAGGAGTTAAAAAGCAATGGGAATTGAAGGCATTAACCAGCCTTGCAGGAAGGATAGGGAGCCATTAATCCACAAAGTTTTTCTTTGAAAGTATGGAGCAAGAATAATGTTAGGAACCTGAAATGGGTTACTGCTGGAGATTTAGATTTAAGCCCATAAAACTATTTAGATGGGAATGTTGGGCTAGAAGCGTGAGTTGGGGAAGCCTTAAGTTTCCAGCGCAGCAACCGAACATGTTATACCAAGTGGTTGTATGCTGCCACTGACCTGTTACAAGTCTATAAAACCAGCGGAGGAAGCACCGTAGGATTTTTTAAACAATAGCAATAAGCCCAAGCGGCGGCTAAGAAGATTGAGGGTTGGATGCTGCGGTTAAAGTTTATGAGGTCCAGGGCTGGGAGAAGCTCAGCCCTGCGTCTCCCACTTTCTTTCCTCGGTCTCTCCTGATGGAGTACGGGTCGAGACAACAGCTGGTAGCTACTATAAGCCCGGCTGCATAGTGGATGGGAAAACCCATCTCCATAGTAACAGAGAAGGCATTGCATGTGCTGCTCCTGCTCGATCTGGGGAGTAGCTGGCTGAAGACATCTGGTCAGTGTAGCCAATTCTCAGGGGAAATTAGCTCATTTCATCTGATAGTAACCACAGAAACTTTTGACTTGGTTTAATAGTATGATGCTGAACATGAGATAGAACTGACTGGTTCAG
>NW_009207621.1:74452-77898 GCF_000690835.1 Fulmarus glacialis
CTACTTTTAGATAAATATTTTTTTAAGGAAGGCTATTGCTTGTGCTCATTCCCCCACCCCCCCTCTTCCCCATGGTGATGTTTCTGTCTAATATGATGGAGATTCTTCAGTGTGGAGTGGGTTTTTTTAAAGGAAGTTTTCTCTTTGTAAATATTTATTTCTTTTGCTTACATGAGCTCTTTTTATTATATAGTGAACTCTCTAAGCCTTTCATCTTAGTAGAGCTCAATACAGTGTGAGATACTGTCTGTGTTAACATACTATGGCTTGTACTCTGGAAAGTTCACTCCCCGCTCCCAAAATCTTGAGTCAATTAACTCTTAACTATTTTCAAAAGAAATATTCTAAACAGCTCATACGGCTACAAATAAACCTCAGAATAACTGGTGAATATGCGTAAAAGTCTTGAGCTATTTAACATAAATGAAATCAATTACAGATCATATTTTTGTGTAAAATACAGGAAAATTCCTAATTGATTTTTGCAGAACAAATTCTTCATCCAATATGCAGAGACTATATCGAGAATATGGTGGCTGGGTATGATGTTGTTTTTTTCCATTTACCATAAAATTTATTAGCTCATACTATCCTGTGTAATATTCAGAAATTTGGAGGAAATTGAAAAATGGAAACTTTTTTTCCATTTGCACGTGAGGACATAATTATGTATTTTTCATATGCTAATGAATGAATGTAGTGGACAATAGCTTTTCTGTAAGTATAATGCATGCAGAAAAGTGTCTTATAAGAGGCCCAAGAGCAACATCCTAAATGTGTGGAGCACAAATAAATGCTTGATCTTCCACCACCCCCCCGTCCACTACTGACACCTACTCCTGGTTGTAAATATTTGAAGTCGGTGGGTTGTTGTGACCATCGTGAACTAGAAAATGAAAATGCGTGGACAGGCATAAGTCTGAACCGTATGTCTCCCGTTATGGAAGACCAGCAGATTGTCAATCTTTGAGAAGCCCTACCCATGATTTCTGTCTGAGCATGTGTGGTTGAATGAGAGAAGTGTGTTCAGCTCTGCTGGACAACAGCAATACATGATTATATGGAGAATAAGAGCTGCTAGCTGCCATAGTTCTTAAGAAAGATCAGGGGCATCTAAAGGTCTTAACAGAAATCTGAGAAATGCTTATAATAAACAAAGGGGCCTGAGCTTCTTAAAACAAGTCAGACAAGTGCAGCAGATGTTCGAGGGCCCCGGGTGGGTTATATAGATGTTAATAAACCAGATGAGCTGAAATCAGTTAATGAAAGAAGTTTAATCAATCTGAGTTGGTTGAAAAAGTGACTACATGATGAATACATATTCCTTATCGAATGAAGATTCATTGGCTTGCTTTCTCTGCTGAGCTCATGCTTTGATGAATCAAGAGTAACATCTCTCTGTGGAGTTAAACCATTGAAACTAGGTGTCAGATTTTTTCCCTTTCCTACCTAGAAACAGTCATGTAACAATGTGAAGAAGTATGTGGGTGGGTGGGTGGTGGTAGAGAGGACATGGAGGAAGTCTTTCCTGTGTCACTCTTAACTTCATATTGAGTTTCATGGCAAGTGAACTGTCCTTGAAACAGAAAAATAAACCTCTTGGTTTCATAGTTTTAAAAAATTTCTTTCTGAAAGTGGTTTGCATTTAGTAACTTTTTTTTTTGGTAAACATAGGTTACAGGAATCAACAGGAAAAATTCTACTTAATCATAGACAAATGATATTATTATAGAAAAACTTCTGATGCTAGCGGGCTTTGGGGGTCTTGAGGTGGACAGTTGTTTGCCTTTCTGGTTTTTTTGTTTGTTTGTTTTTATGAAGCCAAATGGCTTTGGTTGAAACTTGCAGTAAGTCTTCCTTGAAGCTTGTTGTTGATAAAAATTAGAGAATCCCAATGAGTGTGATTATGTGATTATTAACATGAAATCTTTTCTCCCAGGGTGTAGAAAGGGTATTTCTTTTCTGCTGGGCCTCTTATTTTTAAACCACCTTCAGGAAGTTTAAATCTCCTCTGACATGCCTGACCTTCTGATCTGTCCAGATCAACTAGTGGATTTGGGAGTTCCTCCAGAGGAAAACTGGAGGTAAACAAGGTAATCACATGGACTTCTCTAGGGACACCAGCCCAAAAATAGAAACCCCTCATAATCCTCTCTTTCAAGTGAAAATTTCCTCTGCTGTTTATACCATTGCTCCAAGCTGAGAATACTTTATTGGATAATTCAAAGCAGTTCTTCTAGGCTGACTTGGAATTTTTTTGCAGCTTTTAGCTGTCTGAAAGTTAGGTTAGGTAGTATAAGCCAATCACATAGGCTTGGAAAAGGATAGCTACTCCTGAAAGCGTAGTTTATTACATCTAAAGGTGCCTAGGACACTTGAGATGAATTTCCCTTTGTATGTACCTATTTCTCTCCATTGCTTATAGAAAAAGCCATGCATGTTTACCCTATTCAAGTACTTGGAGTTTTCATTCTCCATGAAGTCACTTTCTAGCCAGGCAGTTAATACTGACTTAGTTAATCAGTATTAATACCAATGTTGTTTGTGTAATTGTTTTGTACTTATGAACATGCTTGAAATACATCACATGTGGTCACAGAGGTTTTTAACAGTTTAGCTGGTATTTGGAATATGGTACAATTACATTTCTGATGGCTGGATGCATGCTGGCTTTTGTTTGTGTTTTCCTTTCAGGAAGCATAAATTGTTGATTATCTGGCTCAGTACTTAGATATATGTAGTGTAAGGGTGTAATCTTCCCTTTTCAACAGATAGGTTCAATTGTGCTTGTTTATTATGGATTGTAGCTTGCTTCAAGGGTCATCCCATTGTTACTTGGATGGGAGTATTCAAGAATAAAGTGATATACAGTGGAAGAGGTGTCAGAAATCAGCTCTGTGTGATGTAGCACGGGCAGCTTAGTGTTAAAGCTGTGAGCCGAAGTCTAATCCTGTGATCCAGATGAAACAAAATGTTAGAAGTATTCTTCCTGCCAAAACTCTGAATAGCTTCTTTTATCATTGAGTCCTATGATCGTGTTGGCTCCCAGACAGAGTTGCACAATGTACTGAGCAGCAGTAAGAGATACAACCTGAGCAAAAGAGGAGCTTCTCGCCTCTCAGAGAGGAATAATACTTAAGTGGGGTTCCTTTGAGCCTGAATTCTGACTGACTTACCTTTGTATTTATTTTAACAGTAAAACAAGTTGAAGGTTGAAAAAAAAAAAACAACCAACTGCTTTCCCTGCTTTAAAGAGTAGAAAGAACTACAGAACATGAAGTGAAGTTAGAAGGAACTCCTTGAAAGTTGTTAAGGATTCCAAAAGTAGTCCTTAATTGCTGCCAAAACTAATGTGACTGGAATTTCCATGGAAAACATCAGTGCAGTAGCCAGTTAGTACACAAATACCTCCAGTTTGCAATAGATTCCTCCCCGGCCCCACTCCC
>NW_009207622.1:0-6316 GCF_000690835.1 Fulmarus glacialis
TACCTCTTTATCCTCGCCCCACCACATACCACGGCCGCACCAAGGCGTCTCCAGGCTCGATTTCTAGCCCTCGGCCTCGCTAGGCTTCCTCCTCCCCTCCCACACCTTCGTTCTGAATGCTGGATCAAACCACCCCGTAAACTTCCACTGCGATACACCCCACTTGCGGGGTTTCTCTACTGGGTCAAAATCATGGAAGGAAGAAAACCAAAACACACGTTACCACACAGAAGATAATTCGGGAAGGCACAAAGCTTATCTCCCAGCTCCAAGACTGAGGAACCACACAGACGTTATCTGTCACGGAGGATTCACGGGCTGAGGAAGGCCCAAGGATGTCCAGGCAATTTCTCCTCAGCAGCATCGGGACAAAGCAGCCCCCAACGCAGCCAAGCGAGGGCATCCCCCTCACCCACCAGGAATCCCTTGTCCGCCTTCGCACAGGCTGTTTCTCCATAGTCCTCAAGGGAGCTCACCACACCAACACGTCAGCTCTGGTGATTAAAAACAAAATTACAGTCTACGACTTCTAGTCAATTTTACAGCAGCTGCTCTGCGGGCAGAATTCACCTCTCCACTCCTTTCAGCCACCCTGTCTGTGGGTTACCTGCCGTAACAGGCGCATGCGTGGGTCAGGCCATCACAGATACCGTCCCCATCGCTAGGCACGGGCAACCCACAGCCTAAACCAAGGGAAGGAGAAAGAAATCTGTAACACACAGCAACCGGACTGAGACACAGCAGCTTTGAAGGCTCTTTTCCAAACAAACTTTCTGCATTCCCAGAAATACAGGCCACGTGGTGACTTAGGCAATTTCGTGCATTTGTGACTAGACAGTTAACAAAGCCTTGGTATTGACACACTACTTATCTACTTCTTAGTAGCACATCGGAGCAGTTTTAACTGTTTAGTGCTTATTCTTCACTGCAGTTAATGTGGCAACCACAGCCTTGACTCAGCAGTGGGACTCTGGCCAGCTTTAAGGGAGTATCTAGGACTCTCTGTCCCCCAAGATATCCAAGCCTCTTCCATAGCGTGTTCCTGGAAGCGGGGAATAGTTTTGTTATTTGTGCAATACCTTGTACGCTGGGGACTTGGCCCATTGCTCGAATTCTCAAGACAAGGGCACTGCCTCGCAGTACTGTCAGCTGTTTGCACTGCAATACAGAAACACCGCACACATCCAACGCAAGAGCAAAGGTCCCACTAAAGTCAAACCACGATCCCTCCCAGAACACTCTCACCAGCCTCTTGTTTATCTCTAATCTGCCACCTGCTCACTTCCTTTGATGGCACCCAGTTTTTCTACTGAAAAAGCCCTTATTCACCTCCTCTGTCCTCTCAGGGTTTCACAGATCTGCATCATTGCCCTTCCAGGCTGGCGGCGAGTTCTCAACCATGTAATTACTCCCCCAGAAGTCTTCCCGTAACTTTGATTATTCTTGTCATCCTTCCTTAGGCCTTTTTCAGGTGTAACTCCAGCCAGGTGCCAGGCATCATCTGCAAAGATCCAGGAGGGAGAGTGGGCAAAGACAAACAAAACTGCACTTCATACCTACAGCCATGCCTTCCTGTGATCTCCAAGAGCCTGAGGAAGCCCAACAGGGCCCACTACCTGCAGGACACTGATGTGGATGCAGCCGTGATAATAGTGGAGGAGCTGTACAGCAACTTAAATGCCTCTCCACTTACACAGAAGCAGAGAACAAAGTTAACTCCAGTGGTAGCACCTCCTAGGGCAAACCCCACAGTTTTCTGCAGGGAACCTGGAAAGAGCTCTGTAAGGTTTTACTGCACAATGACCCAATCCCAAGGTGAGACAAAGCTCACCCCACTTCCCCAGCCTGTATACCCCCGCCAAAGAGAACCTGATGGGTGCTGATTACTGCCAGCACACTTAGCTGTTACTCAGCAGCTATCATGTCCTCCCTGCAGCCAGAAAATTAGTCCTGACACACAGGGTTCATTTCAAAGCCCAGAACAAGAAATAAGCAAGAATCAGTTCCAACTTCCACATAAGCCTTTTCCCAAGCAACAGAGAAAGATATCCTACAGCAGAGACCCCTGATGCTAGACATCCCCAAGAATACCAGAAGAAGAGTCAGAGGCTTCACTGACAATTATTTAGACCTGGAGACCACTCTCTGCACAGTCGTTTGCTGTCCTAGTAATTGCCTTCTAAGAACGAAAAATCCATTTCTGACAAAAAGACATCGTGTTATTCCATTATTATCTGCCAGATTTGTTCAGGGTTTTTTAAAAAATCTGAAAGTTATTTTTTCCTCTCCATAATATGGATCATTTGAGAATGAAAGTATGACCATTTATACCAAACTTAATTTTATTTCTTTATTTTACAAACAAAAATATACATTGCTTCTATATTTTCTCTCTTTGCATCCCCCCCACACATAACACACTTCTGCTCAAGGACCATTTTGAATATGGCCCAAAGCACTATATATACATAAAAATACAACAGGAGGAAGGTCAGTCCATGACCGAGCGCAGAAGCTCCTCAGCAGCAGATCGTGGGACACTCCAGAAATACTGGAGTCCTGCCAGCAAAGGACAGGATGGACATGTTGACCACCTGCACAGGTGATCCTTCAGCACTGAATTCAGCTGATAAAAAGGCAAATTCGTAACCTGCTCTTCACATCACCAACGAGGGCAGACAAGTCCTCTCTGCCAGGGTGTTGACAGTCAGCAAATACTCCTTGTGATGGAAAAGTTGCTCCTTTATTTCTCAACTGCTTTAACACCTTCATATCTCTTGGCTCTGTCCAAGGCCCACCAACTCCGGGGAAGCTTTGCAGGTTTCCCCATGCTTCTAACAGCAGCTCGTGTTGTAAGCAGTATTAGGAGCAGCAGCAGGGCAATTCAGGGACGACATCATCCATCCCTTTTAGAGTAAGCAAGCAAGTGTGGCTCAGGCCGATTCACAGCAAGTGACGGGAGGAGCGTGGAACACTTCTCTAACGTGGCAAGGGCTGACTTAGCCAGTTGCTTGTCCAGCCCTTACATAGTCATTGCATGGAGGGTAAATGTGAAAGGCTATTGACCTACATAAGACAATTCAGCTCTCACACATAGACAAACGGAAGCCTTTTTTCCTCAAAAGTAAATTAAAAAAAAAAAGCGGGGGCTGTTTGTTTTCAAGGTGCCAGTGCTACTTAGAGGCCTGCAGGGCAAAGTCCACAGGCAGAACAGAGAGGCTGCATTGCTCATTAACAAAAAAGATAAGCAAAGGGCCTGCATAGTTTTGGTAACCAACATGAACTTTGCGTTCTTACCCAAACTTTCTCGTGTTCTGTCCCTATGGTGGGAACACCTGGTCACAAATGCTTTCCCCTACCTGCTCATGATCCAAACTAACACCTCCATGCTGCACCCTGCATGACGATTTCCCAGAAACTCTTACCTCAATATTCTTCAGGAAGAGCAGTGAGTTGGGGCAAGAGATTCACACAGTCCCCAAACATTTCAAATTCCCTCTTTCTACCATTCTCCAACAGAAAGTTGCTATTCCTATAGCAGATCTCCACCTACCTGGAGGACTCAGGTAGGAAAGCACCCCCAAAGCTAGAGGAATACACCTCTTCATCCTTGGAGAGCACAGTATGTCCCAGAAACCAGCCCCATGCAGCTTTCAGCTGAACAGTCCCTGGATTGGAACACGACGTCTTGAAACTGCATGCCAGACAGCTCAGACAACAGTAGTTCCTTTTCCAGCATGGAAGGGGTTAATAAGAAGTTCCAGATAGTCTCTGAATGAACCACGCTCCACATGCACATAAGTATTTTCACCATATCGAGCCATAAAACCTATTCAGACCAGCAGAAGTCTGGGGATCTGAACTGCAACATAAGAGAAGGACACTGCCAGAGAAACACGTCCATCTCCCACTTGCCTCTCAAGTTAGAACACCAGCTAGCTTGATTCTAGCACGCCTATGTTTGAGTTTCCAGTCATTAAATACTGACAGCTTGGACTCATCATGGACTTCTGCTCTGCCTCAAGCACCTGAACATCTCTGGAGCCTTCATTTGCAGAAGTCAGCTTCCTCCTTCATAGCACTCTCTAAGGCCCTGCCAGAGCCACGAAGCAGGGTACAGATGGAAAATGCACCTACCTCACAGGTTTTATTTTTGAAACTCAGCCCTGATTCAGTGTTGTTACTTGGCTTTTCCTGTGAGCACAGCCTCCACAGACTGTTTCACAGCTACTTCAGCTCAGCTAGACAGCAGCACTGTCTGTCCTTTTGTCTCCCTATTGTTCAGTCAGTTCACATCCATGCTGCTAGCTACTAGCCCCCCAAAATGCTCCCAGGGCACAAACAGTTCATTCCTCTTCATACCTCTCTTCTCCTTCCCACACACTCAGAACACTCCTTTTAACCCATAGCAACTGCAATTCATGATTTTCATCAGTATTAGCTGAAACCAGAGATAAGCCCAGTTGACCTCTTCAGACACTGCTATCAGCATCTATGCTGTTGCATTATGACAAGACCCAGGCAACCTGCTGCTTGAAAAAGCCCAGGAAGACCATATTTGGTTTCAACCACCAAACTCTTTCTATATATGTACAATACAGCAGTCAAATCAACACCCTCATCCCTAAACACCATTCCCCTAATTGGCAGACAAGTGCTTTCAGTCATTGAAAAGGAAGAGGTGCTAGTCAGGCCTGTCTTCTGGGTCATATTCACATCTGGGACACAGAGGATCAGAAAGGTTCAGTGTTTATAGATTTATGAACAAAGCTTTTCTACATTGTTCTCAGGTAGCGACAAAAAAAATGTTCTTTCCAACAGGATTTGGGCTGCCAACAGTTCCACAATAGGTTTCGGAAATCCTAAGGAAGAGAGGAAAGCCATGGCAGATAGCCAAGGACAGATTTCCAATGGACATCCTAACAGCTGTGGTATCAGGGAGCTTGGAAGGAAAAGAATGAGGCATCATGTGAAGTGCGTAGCCCTGCCTTAGGCATTGATGGCTTTCCAGCGGTCACTGTCTATGCTGTTGATGCTGCCCACGTGATATGGCATAGAGGCCACATCATCCAGGTAGGCTGTGGTGTCAATCTGAGTGCTCGAGTAAAACCCAGAATCCATTCCTTCCTTCTTGGCAACAGCATAAGGGTGGGGTAGGTGCACATCCACATCCTCAGGTTCATCCACCTGACATTTGTACGAGAAAAGGATCTTCGGTTCAGACCTGGAGTGATTAAAGATTTAAAATACAATTTTAAGCAATGTAGTATCACAGCCACTTATCTTTAACTGAAACTCAGCAGCACTAAGAAATTGTGTATTCAGACCCTAAAAACTCTTCACACTAGCTTTCAGTCCTGAAATATACCTAGCAGAGTAATTGCCATAAAGTAATGCTAAATGTAGCTTTGGACTAAGTCACCTAAGAGAGAGAAAAGGCAGAATCCTGACTCTAGTGTGGCAAAGGTGTTCTCATCTTTGGGAGTTCTGAACTACTGAGGGCAAAGGCATCCAAACACCACTGGACTCCATGGCAACCTAGTTACTGACACCAACAGAACAGGAGTCCACCTCAAGTTCCATCTGTGCACATCAGGAAAACCAAAATACAAACACTTGTGGATCAGCAGTTTCCATCTCTAACTCCAGACACTCTTCCCTTCTGATTTCAGAAGGCAACAGAGGCACATTTTGATATTTTAGGAGTACTTTATGTTCTTATTTTAAAGCCTGCTGTTTCTTGCTTATGGACAATAAAAGCTAAAGCCTACACAAAGCCACTCTGTTTTTCCTACCAAGATGCATCTCCTCTGAGTGGCCACACGGCGGCAACCCCGACCCAGGAATCACACTCCCGCATGCTTTTAACTCCGGGTGACTCTTGGGCCCATTGTAGAGGAGTCCTCAGCCAAAGAGTTACCTAACGCCTAGATCCTTTCTACAAACCTATCCCAAAACCCACTCAGGAGACCATTTAACCTTGCAGGACTCAATCTCTCACTAACCATTTAGTTAACAACTTCAGCAGAAAAAGTTTATACTAAACAGGATGTAGACACTAAAGAAGTGATCCTCATAAATGTTTGAGAGGAATATAGCTATCAGCTCTACTTTGCATACAAAGGAGTCTTGGATAGAAGTGAGCAGCCCTGGGTCACACAAGAAAAATTTCAAGGCCAAAAATTAACAACTGGTTCCCTAACTGGCATTCTAGTTGCTGCCTTTATTCTACAGAAGGAGAGAACTTGGGTGCAAAGCAATTAAATGACAATATATACCCTCTAAACTCCTGTTCCTGGCTACTCACCCAAAGAAG
>NW_009207622.1:6338-9051 GCF_000690835.1 Fulmarus glacialis
AAGTAAAGGAACGTGGTAGCATCAACACAGCTGTCAATGGCAAAAGGGAACATGAAGGAATTTAGCACTCAAGCACAATACAGCTGGATAACACCAGTCACATCCCCCCAGAATGATCCAATTTCCCTCCAGAGTGTCCAAGCAGAGAACAAGAAAAGTCTTCTGCTAAACAAATTCAAACTGATGTGAAGTAATAGACATTGCCATCAACATGTGTCACTGCTCCTCGACACTCAGAGGGAACCATGCCAAGACCCAAGGTCTGACCAAGAGCACAGTCTCAGCGCTCCTGCAGAACGAGACTCCAGATATGAATAAAGGTATCTCCATGCTATTTCTAGCAAACAGACTATATCCTCCCTTATTACCTATGAAACACAAGCCACTGGCCAGGCATCAGTGGATTCAAACTAATACTCTCACTCACCACCTCAAGACCACTGCAGAGCATGCAGCTCCACAGACCTGTGAGTTTCCTGACCACTTAGAGGTCTTCTGGCACAAAACAGAACCAACAGCTTTATTCCTTCTTAGGAACACAGCACAAGTTTGTTTTCTTGGGACGGGCAGTGTTGAAGGACACTCAAAAGCAACACAAGAAACTGGGCTGCAGACCTCCTCCCCCAGCATACATACCACAGTCCTTCTATGATATCCACACAGAGGAGGGCACTGCCCAGGCCCTGCACCAGGTTCAAAAAAACTCTTCCTGGCTGTGGAAGAAACATGGACGTAGATGAAGCTCAACCTCATAAGCATCAGCCCAGTGCAAATCTGTTTGATGGAGATGGCAAACCCAACAGAAGCATCTCACCACCTTGTCTGTTTAAGAACTGAAGAATTAAGACTGCATTTTCCTGTCCCACGCTGGCAGGATTGATGGAGGTATAGTGGACTAAACCATAGCCTCCGGCATGTGTATACACACACAGAAGATGGGTTTTGAAAACACATGGTCATGGCAACACACGCAAAGATTTTATAGGCAAGCATCTGGAACCAGTGTCAGTCACATAATTGAACGTGAGAAAAACAAAAAACCCACAGCTGAACCGGAATCTGTGCACTAAACAAAACTGCTCAGGAGACCTGGACAGGAGCAGCAGGGTATGCTGGACACTAGGCAGATCAGGCCCAGAACCACCTGCCTGTGGATGTGCCACACATATCCACTCCCTCAGGGTAGCCACACATAGATGCCAACACTACTTAGAGAGAGAACAACTCAATGCAAACATCTTAGTAACAGGTTCTCTCCCTGTTCAAGCACTGCAGATATTCTGCAACAAAAACAAAAACCAGAGAAGCATCTTAATAAAGTAAATGCCCAGACAAAAATTACTAAGCAGCTCCCAATCAGCCTTTCTTTCCTGGGGATGACCAGCATGTACACTTTAACGTCATGCATGCATTTCAAAGGAAGCTATTATTAAGAAGCCATTTCTTACGGCTCTCTGAAGATTATATATTTACATTACATCTGTATCATTAACTGAGCAGTAAATCTTGTTTTCTTAATGTAATTGCTTAGCTACTGAAGTAGCAATGTAATTGCTCTTATTCTGCTTTCCAAAAGGCACAACATGCTATTTTTCCAGGGATAACTTATCAGTCCTTTGCCATGTATCTGTATGCTGAGACAGTGGGATGTATCTGCAGTGCAACCAGATACAGGAACCTCTTACTCCCACCTATGTTTTACCCTGGTGTTGTTTCCATCGATACTATGGAACACACTACACTCACTTACAGGGCAAAGAAATCCGGTCTTTCAGAGGAGTTTTTGGAAGAATCACCACCAACGAATAGACCTGTTGAGACAAAGAACTAACTGTTCCATGGCTGCTTGGCAACTGAACTCAACAATCTTTGCAGGGATCTTTGCACCCCCTAGATGTCTTGGGACAGGGGCACAGACCCCCGATATTAAACCCAGTGCAGATGTGAAGGCCCCACGCCTCATCCCCATCAGCACAGAAAGACTGGTCACTGAGAAACAAGGGAGTAAAGAACATCTGAGTTCAGCTGGAATTCAGCTGGCACGGCTTACACCACTCCCACCATACCTTTATTGCTTCAGCTTCCCCGCAGCATGAGCAGCATCAGTGCTGCACTGTATCAGGCAGGAGGGGGACTAGGGCCTTATTATACACCAATCATCCTCCTTGCCCCATTTAGAAAATACAAAGAAGCTATCAGAGTGCGTAACACATGCCCAGTACTTACCAGAAAGAAGAAACAAGAGCTGGCAAGCCAAAAGTGTCTCCCTCCATGGCCATAGATGTTGAAGTCTTCTGCTGAGAGATGGGCATCAGGGTACAGGATTTCCAGGGTGCCCTAGGAGAGAAGTGGTACCAACATGATTCTGTTATAGGCAGCATCCTCACTAGAGTGGGTGTCTGGACACAGGAGACTGTGTTTATAGAAGTTTACAGCTGTGTTTGTAGCTGTCCCTGCCACCTAAGACCCAACCATTGCCCTGCTTGATTAACTAGAACAAGTTAAGCTCACACAGGAAAGATGAAGAAACTGAAGACAAGAAGTGAGGGGAAAAAAGTGGCAGGAATTTGCATCTGAAGGAAACCAGCATCAATGACATTCCAGAAGAGAGACTGAATGAAGGGATAGGGGATGCAAGCAGTTGCATCCCCTAAAGCAAGTTCTTTCTGAAATAGACAGAGTTCCATTGCCATCTCTAAAGTAGACCTTTCCT
>NW_009207622.1:9076-17236 GCF_000690835.1 Fulmarus glacialis
AGAGTTGGGAAAAGACACTGTCTCATTCACCTGAATTCCTGAAAAATGGTATGAACAGAAGCTACCATACAGACAGTGAAGAGAGAAAAGTGCTTGTAAGCACTACTGAACCCAGATATAGCTCACACTTGATATTTAATGAGGCTCCTCCAGCTTTATCATGTGGTAATGATCAGCTCACTGCCTCCGCAAGCAAGAGCCCGGTCACAGAACAAATATCTGTGTGTTATTCTGGCGCTGCCCCAAGTATAGAGACACAGGGCTGACCACTTACATACCAAGGAGAAGAATAAACCCAGACACATACTGCATTGTTCAGAAAGATGGAGAGACAGCTCAAACTGAGCTAGCAAGCCAGCTGCTAGTTTGAAGGGAAGCAAGAGCTCTCAGCTCTCAAAGAGTCAAGAGGAGACAAGAGGCCAACTGCACTGCCTTTATCTGGCAAGCACACCTCAGGTCTCTCCATCTAGTTTTCATGGCACTTGAGGCTAGATTCAGAACTTGTGGCTCAGGTGTGAAAAACCTCTCACTCCTGTTCCAAGATACACTAAACAAAGCAATTAATCTAAACCGCATCTCATTTCTTCACCTTGGCTGAGCCTTTCATGCCATAAAGGGGACAAGTAGATACGGTCTGATGTATGCTCTGGGGATCCTCATACATTGCCACAAGCATCCAGTCTTCCCCCAAAACCTCATCCGAAGAGCAAAGCTGCCACTTTCCAGATAGGAGTCCCACACCTAACTGCCTAGCTCCAAGCAAAGCCCCCTGTTTTGCAAAGACTAAGTCTTCTGCTCCAATGTACTCACCTGGGTGACAGAATATGCCAGAGACAGCACTGTAGTGATTGCCAGAACACGTTTCACGCTTGACTTGCTCTCCAGGTGACCTGGAATTAAGGAATACAGAAGTGACTCAGGATGTGATCCCAGCCCTGATAAAAATCAATTCTCTCCAAAAGCAATACAGAAAAACATTTGTATTTCCAGAGGCCTTCAAGGGAAGGTTAAAGCTCACTTAACTGCTAGAAACTGCTTCCCTGTTTGGAGAGTTTGAGCCTTTCACAGACAAGTAACTTAGAAAACAACAGGTTTTAACTTGCTTTCCTCCTGCCCACACTAAGAGAAAGCAACTAAGTCCTTCTGCTGGGGTTACAAAAAAAAAAAAGAGTCAGGAATTACTCCAGTATCATGAACACTGAGATGTTGTAAAGTTTCTTCTCAGGAAAAAAGTTGATGGGAGACTGGGTTAGAGCAGGGGAGAAGGTCGTACATAATTTAAAGAAATCTGCACTGGAATATGCTGGAGCACACAATCTCCAGAAGTTCCTTCCAACCTAAATTATTCTATGAGCCCTCAAAAGGTGAAAGAGCTAGTGCTCAGCTGTCCCACTGGCAGATGCAACAGTGACACCTACCAATCCCTCCCTTCTACCTCTGACCCACAGGAAGAGGTGCTCCAAACAGCATCTTCACTTGTACAACTGAAAAAAGTAAAGTTACAGATTGCAGGTACAGTTAAAGCATTTTAATGAAGCCAGGATGGAATCAAGCCAACCAAGGAGGGGATAGAAGGACCCCCAAAGGAACCACCTTAAATAAAATAGGGTTGAAGCAAAGATCAAACTGTTGATCTTTGCATAAGTCATCTTCACCTAAGCTGTACACTCCTTCACCACATGCATGCAGGACAAACAAAGCACATATAAACCCTGAAATTGCACAAGCCATAGATCTGTAAATATAATCAGGCTTTCAGCCATTTCTAACTAAAACTGCCCAATTTGTCCTTTGTCTTTATTCTAGAGCTCCTTCACTTTATAGAATCAGCATCTCCACAAACTTAGAGATGCAGCCTCTGTGGAAAGAAAGGGAATAGGAAACATTAAAAGCACTCAAAAACCTCCTGACACGTACCAAAGGCAAGGCCTAGAATCACCACACTCAGTTCAATCGCCAGAAGGAAGAACCTTGTGATCTCCCAAAGGATCTGAGGGATAACAGAAACCAGACAAACATGATTAGATGGTGCCAGGAACCAGTCGGAAGTTAATACAGCAAGTACATCCACTCTCCACTCCAGGGGATGGCAGCTTCTGAATGGAGCAGATCATTTCCACAAACCTTCCTCATGCTTTGTAGGGATGCTAATTATATGCTTGTTCCAAGCCCTGTCCGTGCCTGTGAAACAGAACAGTGGTATGGGAGCAAGCAAATAGCATGCCTACAGAGAGAGGAAGTGGCCATGGTTTGCCACACTTGAGAATCTCTCACTTGTCTTGGATGTGTTCTTTCTGCTGTATTCCCAAGGAGCACAAACTCCAGACGACCTCAAAAGTATAATATTAAACAGGGCCAGTTCTTAAAGCAGTTGATTCTGTAGTACAGTTATGACTGAACAAACTCAGTACTCTGCACTACTCCAAAGCTACTGATCTCTAAATCTAAAGCACATTCAACTCTAAAGCCCTCCCACTTCCGGCTTGTCATTTTCATTCCCATATTTTATTTGGTGATACAGGACCAAAAAAACAGCGGGTGAGGCAACTTTCCAGGTAGTCATGCAATAAGTCAGTGCCAAACCTAGAACAAGAATGCAGATTCTGGCTTATTAATCTTTTTCCTCTGAACACTGAATGGCACTCTCCCTTGAAGATACACAATATTTTAAAAGGCATTCAATGAGACACTTCTAATCTCAGAAAATAAACTCTGTGTGTGTGTGTCTGTGTGTATATATATGAGAAAACAAAAGAAACATAATAGACATGATAGAGCATGTGTTTACAGGAAAAATTGACAGAGTATCTGCCTTACTGCATGACTTCCCAGCAAGGTGCACTTAGCAGCAACACCAACAGAGCTGAAGAAAAGCACCTTCTCACCTCTTCTCCATTATTCAAGTCCTGGACCTACATCTATTCAACAGAAATGAATGAAAATGCTACAAACATCCAGCCACTCACAACAAGCAGTACATTACAATGCTTTGACATATAAAAGGAAAAGCAAAAGAACCACACTGATCCTGGAGAATAAAGCCAGAAGACCTGTACTCTGTAGGCAGCTCTTCTTCCTCTGTTCAAGAGCTACAGAGCTTTTTGTTTTAGGTAATATTCTGCCACAGGTCAAATGACTACAAAGGAACAGCACGTTACAAAGCTATTTCCTGTTTGCTAAGGGTTCACCCTGTGCTCAGAGTGGCTGCAAGGACGTTCAGCTATCAGTCTCAAAAGAGAATTTGGTTTTATTTGCTTTCAATACAAAAGAATTAAATATTTTTCAAAGAGCCACTCCTATATTGCCAAAGTAACAAAGGCCAGGTCTTGCCTATTCACTAAAGGTATCTGAATGTTTAGCTCTTGCAAAGCAGAGTCATTCCATCTCTGCAACAGGAAAGTTTGGCTGCCACTATTTTTGTGTCTATTTTAGGAAGTCCATTGTTTTACAGCCCTGGATGTTGTGATCATTTAGATACAGCTATCAGAACAGGATTCCATAGTACACATAGCTATGAGTACTGCAAAAAACCACATTCTTCCTGTATGCACAAAAAGGGAAGCCGTAGCAGATTGCTGTGATCAGAACTGCACAAAGCAGAGCCTCTAAATTCAGTGTTGTACCTACCTTATCAGCAACTGTGGCAGCATCAGAGGCACTCACAGTCATGGAGACAACAGCACGGGCAATACCAACTAAAGCTACCACAAATACCTACACAAAAAGATACCAAAAATGAGCTCATGTCAAAAGGCACATACACAGTAGTGACCAGAAACCCTTTTGGAATACCATTTCCAGGTCAGCTTTCAAGCCTGATAATGTGTACTAAGGATTTCCTGTAGCAGATTAGAGTTAATTTGCTGAAGAAGATTCCTCAGGCCTGTTAGATGTAGGAGTACTGGCTTAGAATTTAGGAAGAAAAAATTCTCAACTGTCAGATTAAACAGCTCTGAAGAGGTCTCATCCACTCCTTACAACAGTATCTTTACAGGCAAACAGTCTTCCCACCCTTCAGGGGTGGAAAAAAAACAGACAAAAACATATCCCTCCAAATGACAAGATCAAGTGCTTGGTATGACTGAATAAACCAATCACATCAGATAACAGAAGCCACTCGATACCAACAACCACACCTCAGATCTGTGATAAAATTAAAATCTGCAGTTCTCTCACTCAACACTGACAATGCTCAGGAATGCAGAGGAAAAAAGTCAGCTGCAGCCAACAGCTTTACATCTTACCCTGCTGCACAGTGCAACATAGAGATACCCAAGTCAGCTCATGCACCATTTAACAGCATGGAACTCAGCAAGGCTAATTTACGAACTCCTGTGCTGTCACAGCCATACTATGCAATTAAGAGCTCAGCTGGATATATCTACCTTCTGCTGTGCAGATTTACCCTCTAAGAAAGCAGATTTTTCCAGATAAAATTCTCCGAGTCACAGGCTAATTCTAATGATGCAGGTATAAGACAGCTAAATCCATCAGAGAACGAAAAGAGTCCAAGCTCATTCTAAGGTAGTTGAAGAATGGAAATGACCAATAAGCCACCAGCAGAATGTTTCCTTCTTAGACAAAGAAGGGATGCAAATGGCATGAAAGAATAATAGATCATTCCGCCTGGGGTGGAAAACTCTGGGACAAAACACTGACAAAAAAGAAGGGTCCCTGAATATAATGGTATTCTGGAGCAGCAACAACTCTTTGGAGAGGAAAGCACACCCTTTTTGCTTCCTCTTTAAGTAGGCAGAGACTCTTCCCAATCTATTAACTTAGCTTTAATCACTGACTCCACAAGAAAGCTTTCCTTCAAGATGTGACAGCCATTTGAAAGGAAATCCTCACAGAACACACTTACATCCTCATTTCCCAATAACATACTCCAGAAGATCAAACCGAGTGAAAGCGTTTTTTCCTCTAAGGCTGTTTCATCACTTTCTGCTTCTCACTCCGTTTTGAAAAAGTCAACAGCATAAAGTCAATTCACTTTTTTCTTCCCTTTGGTTTCTCAGGAGTTTTACTTTTCAAAGCCTTTGGCATGAACTTCTTACTGAGTCATGTGCATCACTGGAAGCATAAAGGAAGACTTAAATCCAGACTGGAAATGGCTGGTAATATTTTTAAAAGTTTGGAGCATTTGTGTGTATACCTGGTTATGCAAAACTCTGCACAAACCCAGTGCCCACACTCCAGGCCTGAAAGAGCTAACAAGACTTCCCACCAAAGATTCAGTTGAGGCTACTAGCTTAGATTTGGTTTTGATGCTTCTTGGGTTTTGCCATGCCAGTACCTGTACACAGCCCAAAGGAGGATGCCTCCCATCTAACCCAATTCAAACACACATTTACTTCTACAACCTGTATTAATCTCACTGAGGAAGAGGAAGCACATTATGCTACACACTGAGGCAAGCCAGGATCTCAAAAAGCACCTATGATAAAGCTTCTGAATGATATTTTTAAACAAATTCCAGTAGATCCTTAGCTGCATTTACCATGCCCTGTGAGCAGTACCACTGTTAATAGGTATGATGTTCAGAGATTATTAAAGAGACTACCTTAATGTGAGCAAAAGTTGCCTGTGCCTTTTTAAACTGGGGAGAGGAGAACAGACAAGATCTTAAATGTTTGAGAACTGTAACTGTACTGCCTATATATTCTGTTTCCACCTTGAGAAGTATCAAGAACATCATCAAGTCAGCAGCCACGTTGATATGATGGGAAAGAAACTAACAGCGTTGGGTTCCTACATTCCCAGACTAACCAGAACCCTGTCACATCATCATTTTCTACAGCAGATGACCAAGCTTTTCAACAGCTTCACACAAATTATTCTCCAGTGTTTCACTTTCACTACCTCAAGAAGTGAAGAAGCTGGTTTTGTGTCACATGCTACTTACTGCAAGGAGCAAGGAAAGTGTAAAATACTAGATTCCAAGACAACAAAGCAATAAAAGAAAAAAGGAAAAGAAAAAAAAAAAATCACCACAGGAGAACAAAATCCACTCAAATCAGCAGATATGGTCCCAGAATCTGTGAAAAGCAGAATTCAGACAGTGAAAAAAAAAATATCTGTGTCTACTTCTTGTGGTACACCTTCAAGTAAAAATGGATTTTATCCCTGCAAGATCTGGTCTAGGCTCTCTCTCCACTAGTTCAGTGATATTGTTCATGAGTGGTAATAAAAAAACACTCACTCATCAGTTCAAAAGCACAGAGCGGTACTCACTAGTATGTAGAATGTAGTGAAGATTGGGCTGGAAGTGACACGGATTTTGGCCCTGGCAGAGGGCAGCTTCCAGAGAAGAAACATAAAGAAAAGCACATTGGGAACCAGGAGCAGAAGATCCCAGTAGCGGACTCTGCAAAAAGTAAATAAAGCAATTTTTTTCCTGCTCTTCATCATCTAGAAGGGAAGGCACCAGCCCCAGTCCCTTCTCAACCAAACTCTGAGAAAGAAAGCTCTTTCCCCCGGCTCAGGGTCAGACCGTGGTCCCATTTCCTCTGTCTCACCTGGACTTCCCAATGTCCTCATAGAGCAACAACAGGCACTTGTGCGGCACAGTGATGTTGGTGTCATTGATTGCCTGCATTGTTGTTGGGGACAAAGTTGTCACATTATCCAGTGCTGTCACCAGGGCAGTCGAATATGTGATGTTGTCAGACACGGAGAATCTCGTCACAGACATGGACTGGAACATCCTGCCTTCCTTCTGGTCCAGGTCAAACATAGCACAAGACAACCACAGTGGAGACAAAAAGAAACATTAAAACACTTGTGAGTCAGAGCTGAAAAATACACCCCTGCCATTAGGCCTCCGCACAACTGCTTCCTGCTTGTTACAGCAAATTATCACCATCTGAAAGACTATTACACAATGAAATGCCACCTGCCCTTACTCTGCACATAGCCATTAGTGCAGACAGTACAAAAACACTATCTTGTATCAGAGTAACAAGCACCTTCAAAATAGTGTAATACTATGCTGGATTAAATTTTGTGATTTTTTTGAGCTTTGGCAGATTCACAGAAGAAATCAAGATTCAGCAGCAATACATGGCATCATCAGATGGAGACAGAAACTCTGCTGTACCAGAACATTAATTATCATTCTAGCTCTCAAGATCAAGAAGTTACAGTCAATTATTTCATCTCAACTATTGCAAAGAAAAAACGAAGGCCCCTACCTAAAACCTGTTGCTGTTACCAACCCCACAGTCTGACAGCAGGGAAAGCCTCAAGTACTTTTACCTAAAGGGACTGTACAGACTCTATCTTCCAAAATGAACACTGGCAAAAGCCCAGATTCAGCATTTTTCTTCTAACCCGCTGCAAGACACCAGAACTATTCTGATTTTAAGCACAACAGTCAGGCGCTGTGGAAAGACAGCGCCTAAAATCCTGTTAGCATAAAGTTCTCCGGCTTCTTTACATCCACCAGTCTCAATTGCATTGCCCTTCTCAGACACAGATCAGCATCATCACTGGTAGTTTGCAAGCCAGAACCAGGCACAGTCCTATCTAATGGGTTTCCTAAGGTCAAATTCTCAGGCAGCAGAGAGCTATGGTCAGAATCAGAAGAGTCATAGCACTCACTTTTTTGCCTGCCCTACTTTACACCTCTCCTGCCTCTCAGAAAGATAAGATGGAACTTCCCATTCCTCGATGAAACGTTTTTGTACTGCTTTCCCTGAGAGAACTTTTCCACCATCTGTCCATCCCCCAGGCCCTACACTGCTGCAATATTAACTGTCCCTCCAGAAGTTAAAGGGAAACTGCTCTGCCATCCATAAAACTCCATGTACTTCATGCCCATGCTGGTGGCTTTGGCAGAAACAGCAGCAGCAGCAGTTTATCCCTCTGTTGGTTCTACAATCACCTTGGAAGTTTAAGTGGATTATGGCACACAGTACTTTAGATCAGGATTTAGTATACACTAGAGTCTTGACCTGATTCACGTCAGTAAGCTTGCTCCTGATTCAATGTATCACCTTGTGCAAATTCTCTCCTCTTCCCACCCTAAAACAGCAACCCGCACCCTTAAGGCACTTCACTAGCTACGAGCTGAATGCAAACACAAAGTCCTATCATCTCTCCCGGCACTCCCCAAAAAAGCGGTCACAGACAACACACAGATTAAAAAAAAAAAAAAAA
>NW_009207623.1:0-7747 GCF_000690835.1 Fulmarus glacialis
AATGATTCTATGAATCTATGATTCTATGAGAGATAAGAAAGTGCTTTTAATTACAGAGTTTATAGGCTTCCTACAGAGAAAAGAAAATGTAGATCAGAGGACGAAAAACCTGCTCTTTTTTTTTAATTGTTTAAAAATTAAGTGGTTGTTTATTTGTCAGTGTATGAAATGTCACAAATGAAATCAGGTGACTTCTTGTTTCATCCAAAGAGTCCATGACACAGGTATAAAAGTAATTGAGATCTGTTGAGCCCTCCCCAGTGTTTGACTTCAGTCTATGCAAACATTCCTACACAAATCTTGGTAGATGTGATCCAAACAATATGATTTGATTCTTTACCGTTAGAATTAAGTGAATAAACTTGGAAGAGGTTTAAAATCAGAGTAAGCAAAATGAATGGGTTCCATTTTAAGGAAGAAAATGATGATATTGATGTCAGCTTATATCATAGTTTATGTCACCAATTTGTCTTGGCAGCCATAGGGACAAGATCATAGTTTTGGGGATTACCATGGAGGCTATTTCTAACTGGAAGCGTTTCCCAGCTTTTTACCAGCACATATAGAAGAGGAGAAATGCTCCATACTCCTGTCATGTAGATGTGTACCAGCCTGCATTCAAAGTACTAAATGTGGGGGTGAGAAAAAATGTCAGGGAAAAGGTGTTAGGTTGTCCTTACATTAAGCTGTTGCCTCAGTTTAATGCCATCTCTTGGGGTTTTTGATGTTGACATGCCTATTCATATGCTTATGCTTATCTACTCTCTTCCTGTTAGGTTTTGCTAATTCCTTTAGGTTCTGGACTTTTGAAAATCTCTTCAGTCCTTTTAGATGACATCCAGCCTATCTCACATTCAATTGCTGTGTTCAGCAAATTTGATCCCGTTATAAGGACTTATACTTCCAGTCAATCCCAGGACCATCTGTATCTACTTCTGACCATAGCCATCTGTTTCAGTTTCTGACCAATTGCCTTCGCCTCTCTGAGGAGTCAATAGATCACACAGGAAGTAAGCCATGTAGCCTTATTTGTGTTTACTGACAGGAAAACACCCAAATCTCCTCCCCCAAAGAAGACCTCGAAATTGCTTGTATGGCAAATACTTCTGCAAAATTTCCTTGCATGGAGCTTTAAAACTCTAAATTTCTCAATAAACTGCTTTTGAAACAAATATTGGAATATAAAAGGAAAATGAATGAAGTAAGAAGGGTATACAAAATACTTCAGGCTTTTCTGTGATTGTCTTTGAATATACATCTGAGAATGCACTTTGAGAGCAGTCAAGGGGTTTAGTTAGTTTGACAAAGGTTTGTAATTTGGAAAATTTACTATGACTCCTAATAGAATGAATGCGTATTTAGTTGTGCTTTTTTATGAATTATAAGCTTGGTAGAAATCCACCTTGAATTTTGAACTCTGAATAACCTTCTTGTCTGTTTGAAAAATCACTGTCTTGCCGTAGAGAATATTAAAAACCAATCGTAAAGATTTTATAGAAATATGCTTTTGAAATATTTTTGTAAATACATGATCAGTTCAGGTCAGTTATTTGTGGGATCATATCACTTTTTCCTTAAATGTGTTTTGACGTCTGTCAGTTCATGCAACTTGTCACAAATCCTGACAAGATGCACCAATTATATCCCAAATTACATTTATTCCCCCATAAAAAATGTGCCAGAATAATATTTTTGTACTATTTTACTTGTGTGTTTCAGTGAAGACACAAGCTGACATTTGTGTTGATCTCATAAGCAGAAAATGGTTAAGCATCTTGAAAGATGATATTGCTTTGCATTAATTCTTTAGCAAACAGTTTCAAACCTTTGTTTTCTTAACTCAGTTTGTGTTCACAAGTAGCTCAAGAGTAGAAAGTGGGCTACTTTTGCAACTGAAAGTTGATGGGTTACCATAAATTATCAGCCAGTTTGTATTTAAATGGCCTGGTACTTCTTCCAATAAAGTAGTAAAAGTTTAATTGAATTATTCATGATCAGACTCACACTTGGCTAAAGAATATATTTCCTGGTTTTATAGTGAAAGTTAAGATGGTGTTTTGTTTGCTTACACTATGAATGTCTCATTTATATGGCACCCTTTTGCACACCAGGTTCACATGCTGCTAAGAGCTGTGCAAGCACAGAGCTAAAAGATGGTTTTGCTCTAAAAACTGTAAAATGTGATTGTAGAGTCCAGTCTGTGTGATTTAAATGTCCAAAATGGGCACAACAGCCCTGAAATTTTGAGCAGCTGGCCTGATATGCTCCTAATTGAAAGAAAGAACAACCCAGTCCTACACAGTATGCTCCTATACACTCAAAAAAAGAGGCAAGGTCCTCTGAAATACCGAAGCAAGCTATCCAGTCCATATGTTTCATGGATCCTCTTTTTTTGCTGTGGATTGAAGAGGGAAGGTGGATGTCTCTGGAGGCAATGCAGGAGGTCCCTGTTCCACCAAAAGTACAAGTCAACATAGCACATATTAGGTATCTTCATTTTTTCGTTTGTTTGCTTAGCATCCTAGCGGCAGTTCTAGGACCTATTCCAATCTCACCAAACCTGTCCTTGTCACCTAGCCAGTCAACAGCTGGACAGCACTTTTCCCCTTTTTTTTGGGTCACGTAGGCAAGAGTCAAAAGACACAATGAAGAGCAGGGGGGACCTTTCTCAATGGCAGCAAAGTTTCCAGGAGAGGGGAGATGAGGTTTTCTTCCCTGAATAACCGGTTTTATGTTACAGTCAAAGTATAAAACATGCACATACAAGGAAAATGGGATTTGACAACATGACAGGCAATACTGTATTTTCAGTGCTCCAGCAATCAAATAATTACTGAGCTTTGGGTGCGTCATAGTGTTGAAGAGGTTTAAAGAGAACAATGGAGTGAGCTTGAAGATATCTATGAAGCACTTCTCCCAGGTGTGACAGAGCACACACAAATGCCTATTAAAAAATGTAACAAGCAGGTGAAGGAGGTTGGCATCACAGCCTGATCAGAAGTGAAATTGATGTTTCAGGATGCAGTGAGAGATGACAAAGTAGGTGAGGAGAAGCTGCTAACAGCCTTGGAAGGGAAAACAACTGGAAGTGAAAGTACGTACTTTGGCAGGGAGCCAATGGAAAGATGTACTTAAGTATCTCTTTAACTGTAAAAACTAATCCAACTGACTTTACTGGAATTACCTTAATTAAGCCTATCCGTAAATACTTTGTTAATTTGGAGCTACAAGGAGTAGGTACCTGGAATACTGTGGGTTGCTGGGGGGATGAAATCATAAAAAAATAAGAACATGATGGTTCCTTTTTAATTTGTTAGAATTAGTTACTGAACATCTATTAATGTTTGGAACATCTACTTCTAAATTCTGCTACAGAATGTATTCTTTTGCATTTCTAAAAGGCCAGCTGTCCTTCCAGAATCTCTCTGCGTGTGATAAACAGGAAAGGACTCTTACTGGAAAATGTCAGCCTTTCTAAATCTCTGAGATGCAGAGAGAGAGATACATTTAGCTACAATAGATACATGTCTGCATTAATAACCAGCATCTTTGCTGAGGAGGCTCCCTTGAGGATGCTATGTCCACATCAATGAAATGCCCTCAGACTAAGATGTATTATCTTGGCAGCTGTTCTGAAGTGAAACTCACAAAATCTGAGATGGTGATGCCTGCCAATACATATTAACAAATAACAGAATAAAGGGATATGCAACCATAAAAGCTGAGCTCAAGTAACAGAGAGATTTGACAGACCCAGTAATGCAAGACAGCTCATTCAGTGTGAAGGCTGAAAGTCTGTCCTGAATTTACTTTGTGGTGTATTATTCTAGAGCGTTTGTTGCTAAGGATGCCAGAGATTAGTAAAGCCTATAGAAACTGGGTAATCTAGACTTTTATATTCCAGCATTGATCGTCTCTTTCATTAAGTAGTTTTATATGACCTTGAATGAGTTTGTTTTTCTGGGTTTCTATAGGATGTGTGTGAAATAGTTTTAAACCTTATCATCTACTTTACAGGGTTTTAAAGGCATAGTGGGTAGAAAAAATGCTTTCATAGCTTTAAATGCAAGCATCATACCTGTTTTTACAGATATATACAAACATGTTGTCTGGAAATAGTCATCCATTTTTAGACTGAATTGGCTTGTAGCTATGACTGATGAAAAATACATTTTGTGATTCCTTAGCTCTTTTTTTTTTTATTGTGGACAACCATGAAGCAATGGAGATCAATATGAGGGGTAAGGGAGGAGGTAGGACATGTTCTGCCTGTCTCATGGAACAGAAGAGGCCTCAGAGCATGATCAGTGAGCCAGTCAACATTAACGTACAGTGGTCTCATAAATTCCCAGTAGTCCCCATACAACAATGTAGCAAACACTGGTTTCCACAGATTTCCAGTGTGAAATGAATGCAGAGAGCATGATAAATTCGGGTTTATCATGAAGTTATCTACTTTTCTATACATACTCATGTGTGTACTTATGCATTTATAATTCTACAAGACTCTTTATCCAAAGCAGTGTTCAGATTTCCTAAGTGAAATTTTACCTTGTATTTTCATATTGAACCCAATGATGATGCTTGAAGTGAAGCTTAATTTTGCCTAAGTTTGTTATACACAAAATCTGGACTTGATATCCTGCTCTGCAGAGAAACTGGGTCACATCCTGCAAGACATGAAAAAAAAAAGAGAATTTGGGGGAAGGGCTTCACATGTCGAGAGTTTAGTCTGACATACCTAATGGTGCAAGATGATGAAATCCTTTGGATGGTCCAAAAACACTCTGCAGTACCATAAACTGAAACAGCAATTTTTGTCACATAAGAGCTCCTAGAAAGGTTTTTCTGCCCCAGTTTACCTGTCAAAAACCAGGAAAATATTCCATAATCATGTTTATTTGGTTTATGGCTATTAGTTACCTCTGGTACTTGTGGTTTTATTAATCATTTTAGAGTGCTCTGACATGTTCAGATTAAACCATGGGATTACATTAAAAGTATAATAAATTTGAATTTTACAAAAAATAATGGTATGTTGGAAGATGACAATGACTTTTAAAACTGGTTTGTATACTAGGTAAGTAGTTCAAACTAGATATACAGCAGTTTATCCAGTTCCCTGAAACTAGGTGGTTTTTTAGAAGATCTTACAGTGAAAACAGTCAGGCATTTTGAGACATTTGGTGTGTTAATGGAGTCTAACTATGACTTTTGACAGCTTCTCAGATTGTTTTCTGTCACATCTGGCAATTTCTCATGTCGTGTCCAGTAGTTTCTCACGGTTTATTCAGTTAGCTAAACCTCAGGCTAGTCATTGATCTGCACACTGTAAAAGAACAAAAATGCAGAATTTAAAAGAAAGCAAATATTCTAGTTCCAATTTCTGTTCCACCTGTACTGAACTCTGGTGAATTATGTGAAGAACAGGGAACTGAAGATAGTGTATAAGGAAAAAGATTTAGCTAGCTAAAATTTTAAGACAATGATTATTTGAATTACTACAAATGAGTGAATTCCAACTATGTGATGAACAGTTAGACTGTCATACAAGTGGTATGTTACCTGGTTATAACTGACCATTTTTCAACATAATTCATGTTTTTGTAATGGAATAAGTAAACAAATTGGAGCATTAAACAATACGAAATAGTGTCTGTATTTCTCTTTAAGTTTGAGTAGTTCTGTTTCAGTTAGGTACCTAGGGACTAATTAGTTAAATTGATAGAATCATAGAATCATGGAACGGCTTGGGTTGGAAGGGACCTTCAAAGACTATGAGTCCAACCCCCCTGCCATGGGCAGGGACATCTTTCATTAGATCAGGTTGCTGCAAGTCGTGTCCAACTTAACCCTGAACGCTTGGATGGAGCATCCACAACTTCTCTGGGAAACCTGTTCCAGTATCTCACCACTCTCATCATAAAGAATTTCTTCCTTATGTCCAATCTAAACCTTCTCTCTTTCAGTTTAAAACTATTACCCTTTGTCCTGTCACTACAGACTCTGATAAAAAGTTTATCTCTGTCTTTCCTATAAGCCCTCTTTATATCTTGAAAGGCTGCAATAATGTCTCCCCAGAGCCTTGTCTTCTCCGGGATGAACAATCCCAACTCTCTCAGCCTTTCTATGGTTATTGCCGAATACTACAAAACATTTATTAGCCAGCTAAGAAAATCTTTCCCGTTTTCATCAAATTAACTAGGTTTCCAGATACATTAAATTGTGCTTAAAGGTAGGAATTTGTCTGAGGGGATTTCGTTAAAGAGGTTAAGGATAGTTGCCCTGTTTCCATCTCACATCTATGACTCAGTCTCCCAAAAATTTTAAGCGAGAGTTTTACCATTAACAGGATACAACAGAGGCTCAGCTGTTCCAAAGCCACTTTTTGCTTTCATCGATAACTAAAGAAGGAAGGTATTTCACTAGGATTAGTTTTGAGTGTAAATGAGGCCAAATCTCAGGACAAAAAACTTAATGTCAAGAGTTCTGCCTACAAGGCTACTTTCAAACAGTCTCTCTGCTCAGGTAATGGTTTTCTCCTCCTAAAGCAAGTACAGAGCTAGAAAGTGCATACTGAAGTGTGTGTTTTCAGCAGTTCCTGTTAGATTAGCCCTTAGGCTGTTCTTCAGGCATTTCTTTTTCCCTCTGTTGTACTGCAAAACAGCTTAGTTTCATATGCATTATATAGTTGATTATTGATTAATTATTTAAGGCTTATTGTAATTGATATTTTGGAACAGCCCTTGAGGGCCAGCTGTGCCTCACCTGAATAATGAGCAGAAATTAAGCAGTGATTATCTTCAGTTTTCTGAAACCATAATGCCGCCCTTTACTTTTCATGGTGTTATGTGACTAGAATAACCACACGCCCTTTCATTTTTGCCTAACTTCAACTTCTCTGATGCGTATTAATGACTAGACCCTTACTTCATACAAAGCCATAGGGCAGCAGAGTTAGAGAGGAAAGGGTTTCCTTCACTTCATGCCTGCTAAAAATACAAAATACCATGCTGCATTGGCCTTGTTGCTATATTTATGTAGCTCGTGTGCATGATCTTTCTCAAAGATTTCTCTGATTTTCGGTAAAGCACTGACAGACAACTGGTCAGGGCTAAGATCTGGGAAGCAATGGAGTGCGACAGTTTCTGTACTCTGTCAGTAGCTTAGACAAAGAGTTTGGAGCATTTACTTAACCATATTGTGTCTCAAGTTCCAAAGCAGTGAGCATGAGGAAAAATTAACATTGATTTTTAACTAGCACTTAGAGATCCTTGTGTGACTCATTCAATATAAGTGAAAGTTATTACCACTAATTATTATCAATTTGGGGAAATAGATTTAGTATTGTTTTCTTCATGGTTTAATTAGTTCAGTTCCCCTGTTTCTGCGTGTTATTTTTTCCTCTATCAGTTTGAGTTATTCTTGTTTCATTTCAAGAATATTCTAATTTTATTCTGACAGTTTTACTCAGCTTTATTGAGTTTCCTTTTATAGTTCTGTTGATGCTCATAGCAGCATCAGTAAGGACCAAAGGTTCTTGAGGAACATTAAATAAATGGAGTTGGACCAAAACCCCATTAGCTTTTCAACCTGAATAAAGATGAAAGTCCTCATGGGATTGATTGTGTTTATAGTCTACTCAGAATTAAAATGAACTTTTTTTAAGGCCCACAAAAGTGATAGTATGGAGTGCCTTAGCTCAATTCCTCTGTGTAGACGCTACAGGCTTGGGGAAGAGTGGCTG
>NW_009207624.1:0-831 GCF_000690835.1 Fulmarus glacialis
GGGGCTGCGCGGGGGGTTCTGCCCACCCCCACCCCCAACACAAAACATTTTGGGCAGAAAAGTATTTTTTTAAGCACTTTGCTGGGTGCATTCCCTGCTGGTGGGGACCGGAGGATTTGGAAGCCGATCTGAGCCCCGGGAAAGGGCCGTATCTCTGCAGCATCCCAGCTCCCACGGATCGCATCTTCCCTCTTTTTTTTTGTCCCAGACAGTCATTTATATTAATGTACTTTAGAGCAGCAATTAAAGAGTAGGTAATTAAGAACTCAGAAATCCCAGGTAGTGGTTTAACCTCATTAAGCATGCTGCTCGTTATCATGCCGTAGCTAATTGCCCTGCAATCGCCAGTCGTTTCCTGTCCTGGATGCGGGCAATGGGGGTGAGCCTGACCGCCTGCCCCGTCCTCACGCTGGGCAGCAGGATGTGGTGGGCTCGGTGCGATGGTCCCCAAGGACATCCCCTAAAGGCACTGGCATGGAGCGGTCAGGCACAGGCTCATCTCACTCCTGCCATGGGGAAACTGAGGCACAGGGAGGCACAAGGACTGGTTCAGTGTCCTGGGAGCGAGGAGGGATGCGGGGAGGACCCCGAACATGGTCACAGGGCACGAGGCCGTATGGATTTGCCCGTTGGACGCCAGGGCTCTGCTTGTGCTGGCAGCCAGGTGCCGGTTTGCAATTAGGGGCATCCAAAAATACCCGCAGGCCTTTCCCAAAGCAGCCAGTGGAGCAAAATCCTTCCAGATCCCTACCCGAAGGTATATAATCACTGTGGGTCCCTTCCTGGAGCTGTCTCCTGTTGCTTTGGCACCGGTGGGAGCTGGAGCGCCCG
>NW_009207625.1:0-9598 GCF_000690835.1 Fulmarus glacialis
AGCCTTCCAGCCTCCTTAACGCTGCCGCGCTTCAGTCAAGCGCAGGCTTCTCCCGTGCTTCGCCCCCCCGCCGTGTGCTCCTTAATGCTAGGCCAAGGGGAAAAGTTTTTTTGGGTAACGACTTTTGCAGGAGGGACAGTTTATCTAAAGGCTTATCTGTTACCGATCTATACACTTGCTTTTGGTAACAAAGATTTCCTATCCTGCTTGTTTAAGTGTCCTTGCTTCCCCCTCAATGCTCATTAACTTATGTAGTAGTTTGCTCTTCAGTGTGGTAGAGGTTAACTAAAAGTAACTCTGTCTCTTCAGATACTGATGTAGGATTGAGGAAAAGAAGAGATGCGGTCGTAGATCTCGAGCAATATTAACCCAAGGCCAGTGGGTCAGAGGGTAAGAAGAATCAATTAATTGCTTGATTTTGATTTTAAGTGAGGAGAGGAAGGAGTCCTGTACAAAAGAAGCACTCATTTCTGTCTGCAGAGCAAATGAAGAAAGGGAGTATTTGGAGTGGCTGTTTCCGTAAGGGCTTGGGTAAGAAGAGAAGAAAAAATAAAGGGAGAACATCCCACCAGACAGGAGTTTGGGAGGCTGAAGCGCTGCGCTTCTTGGGGGGGCAGGGAATTGCCAAAGAGCTGGATGAGCCAGGAAAGTTGCAGAGATGACAGACGGGGGAGAGGCTGTTCACATTTTGTAAAAGTGTGACTCAGACTTGTATGTGGTAGAGGAGAACCAGGACTCATTAAAAGAGATTTTGGAATTTATTAGTTACAAAGTAAAAATTACAATTAATTTTTATTGTGATTTTCAGGATTGGGAAGTGATTGATGATAGTGTAAATGGAACAAGTATTTTGAACTACTGTTCAAGAGTTATTTTTAATTTAGGGTAGAGTCTCAGTCTTAAAATAGTCTGTATCAATAGGATCTTTCAGCCCTGATTTCAAAATTGTAGCTGCTACAATAAAACAAGTCTGACATTTATTTTGTTTTCAGTATTATGTATGGATATTGAACCTTCTTTGTTTGTTTGTTTTACATTTTCACGTGTAGAACTGAACATATTTGCTTTCTAAAGTGGTATCAGTGACTGTCAACCTTAGCAGCAGAATTAGACTAAATACATAAAATAAACAATCCAGAATCTTTGTATTGGATTTTAAAGTTAGGCCACTTATTTTACCAGAAGATGTCGCTGTGTTTAGTAGCAATTAATTACAGAATGGGTTTTGAAGGATGTGAGGTGACTTAAAAAAATATGAAAAAAGAATAATTAAATCTTTGCTTCAGAGGCCAAGGACTGAGAATAAAGCATCGGACTTCATGTGGTTCATTATGATGTTGTGGTGATTTAATTAGTCACAGCTGTTGGCATACACAGCTTACATAAGAATGTCCACTTTCAAACATCCTTAATTTTTACTTTGAATTAGTTAATGTGGTAGAGTGAAAAGCTTGAAAACATGAATCAAAAAGCACTTGGAAGCCTAAAAAAAGGAGGTGTAGATGGATATAACCAAGATCTGCTATCTAAAAGACTCCATATTATAAATTGATCCCATGAATTTGAGGAACTCAATGATTTGTAAGCACTCAGGGTTTACAGACTGAACATGCTGATGTAGAGGAATGTGACTTCTTCATTAGACGTTTTGCTTTGTCTTGCCAAAATAGTTTAAGAATGTTAATACTTCTGTTATCAATAGCTTCTACACATTGACATGTTGAAGGTGCTAAAGTATTTTGTTTAAATACAGTACTCTATATGCTATGGCAAAAAATGTTAAAGTAATTTTGCTCACTGGTGGTAGACGAGTTTTAAATAATTCCGCTTTGAAAAGTTGCAAGCTGCTGTGGAATTAAATGCTAAAAAGCTGTTAAAAATTACGGACAGTTAAAAGCTACAGGAAGTATTTCTTATGCTTGAAAGTGGGCATTTTGAGTAGTTACAGTAAATGTATTCCATTTCTGAGCTGCCTAATTTATGAAAGCTCTGCCTCCCATTTGTACAAGATTACAAACAGGACAAATTACCAAGTGACCAGCCAATGCAGCTGTTAGTGAAAGCCTAGAGAGTATAGGCCTGATTAGTTAAACGAGCTGGATCGTTGCCATTTCAAAGGATTCAAAATTAAAAACAAAAACATTTTGAAAATAAATTACATGCTTTAAAAGAATGCAAGAAAAGAGATTTAAATGGAAGTAAAAGATTAAGAATGCTTTAAAGATGCAATGGACTGTATCGTAGAAATAATATGATAATTTGATAGGTGATGATAATATGATAGAGAATTATGCTAATCCATTTTAGGAAAAACAAAGGCAGCTTTACAAGTAATGGGAAATATCTCTTGGCTCATTATGAACCTATTCCTACGCTTTGTAAGTGAAGGATATTTCTGACTTATTTTGAATATTGTACTTGTCAGTTTATCTTTCTCTGTCAGAGCTCCATTTGAGTATGCAGTTTTGAAGCTTCACACCATGTTTCCACTGTAGTGCGTGCAAGTGTCTGCTACTTGCTTAACTGTTTAGAGATGTAGGTATTATGTAGGATATATGGAAGTATGAGGAATTTACCTGTTTTTAAATAAACCTGTAAACAAACAGTTTATAAAATTTTCCAACCACAATAATTTACCGTTAGAAAGGGAATACGTATTCAGTGTTTGTCTGATCTTCTTTCAGGCATTTAGAATCACAGATACGTTGGCTGGAAGGGACTTCAGAGGGTCATCTAGTCAAAGCTTCTGCTTGGAGCAGGACAATTGCTAGCACTGGATTAGGCCAGTCCCAGGTGTAGATCATTGTACTTCAAGTTCATGAGGTTTCTGTTTTCCAGTCCTGCAGTTTCTCAGTGCCCCTTTGAAGTGAAGCTCTACCATTCAGCATGTCAACCATCCCTCTAATTTAGTATCATCCACAAGTTTGCTGATGGTATGTTCTGTCTCATCATCCAAGTTACTGATAAATTTATTGAACTATATCAGCCCCAATATCAACCCCAGGATACACTTACTGTTACATCAACTGAAGCAACTTGAAGCCATCAAGCCTTCAAGTTTCTCTGCCCACCCAGCCAGTTTTCAACCACTCCCACAGTCCATCTGGCCTCAGCTTCCTAACATGTGTTGTAGGAGATGGTGTCAAAAACCACAGGATAGTTGAGGTATATTGTATCCACTGCTGTCTCCTTAGCTGTGTGACCAGACGTTTCATCACAGTAGGTTTTCAAATTTGTCAAACAGAATTTGTCCTTGGTAAATCTGTGTCGAATCTCCCTGATTACTTTCTTAGCTTTCACACAACTAAGGGGACAAGCTCTGAGCATTTTTCGAGAGGCTGAGGTGGTGCTGACTGGTCATAGGTGCTGCTTCTTGCCTCTCTTAAAAATGACGATGCATTAGTTTTTTCCAGTCAAATGGGGACTTTCTCTGATAACTGTTTTTCATAGGCAATAGACAGTTGCCTCACAAGCATGTCAGCTGTGTCTCTTAGCAACCTTGAGTGTAACCCATCTGGCTCTGTGCATTTGAATACATCCAGCTTCTCTAAGCAGTTGCTGGCCCCACTCCTACTTACCCCTCTCCTTCCAAACACTACTGGTATAAGCAGAGGTCTGGGTGCAGGCTTTGCCTGTGAAGACTGAGGCAAAAAAAGTGTTGAGTACTTCAGCCTTTTCCATATCATCTGTGTTGTCAAGACAAAGTTGTCTTCCCCTTCAATCGATCAATACACATTTTCACTTAACTTCTTTATGATACTTTCATACTTTTAAAATTCCTTCTTGTTACCCTATATGTCTATTGCTAGTTTTAGCACCAGTTGAGCTTTGGCCTTTCTGATTTAATGGAAATAAAGGATGAAAATAAGCCATGTCAAACAGTGAGTATTTTATGTAACAAATATTTATATGGATTTTTCAGGAGCTGGTGATTCTGAAGACCGCCCAGTTATCATGGCTCATGCTACTGTTTATGTGGGTTTTACTGTTCCTCAATTACTGAGAGGTGCTAGCAGAATTTTTCCCACTCATCCTGCATTGGTGGTGTTGAGGCACTCTGCTTTTTGTTACTGCACAACGAACGGGTAGGTTATCTATCTGCAAATGCTGCTCTTTTTTTTTAAAGAGAATGTCATGATAACACTGTCAAAATGAAGCTGACGAATGATTATAGACCTATAAATACTTATTTAACTCCCAGTTGTATATGTATATTTAATTCTTATTTAGATTTATGTCACCTGGAATGTAGACTGGATTACACTGGCAAATTGTTATGTTAATAGAAATTCATATCAGTAAGGGACAGTAGCACAGTTTTCAAAATGGCAATTCTCTTTCTTTGCTTTTTGTTGCAGCACAATAAAATCAAAGAGGAAAATGGATCATTTAGAGAGGACAGCAAATAATTTTCGCCAGGAGGTTAGTGTTGTGTTCTTTAGGATGTAATTTTTTTTGGTGTGAAGAAACTGGATAATTGTATTTGATTCTTAGGCTTCATTTTCTCTTCTACTGGAGTCTGTTTTACTTCTTTTGCTCCTCCTTTTTCCTATTTGATATTGTTGTAAAGTAGGTCTATTTTGTGGTCAGTGGGTGAAATGTAATGAGTTATAAAAACTGTTGGTGACATGTGATGCTGTTTATGTTGGACAAGAAATTTAATGCAATTCTGGTAAAGTGTGGATTATGGTAAGTAATGAAAGCACACCAATACCCATCATCTCTACACAGGCTTCTCAGATTTTTATGGGTTTCTACAATTCTGATTCCAATTTGAGATTAAAAAATGTGGAAAATGTCCTTTTATAACACAGGAGGTAACATAAAAAGTGTAGAAATTTTAAAGGGCGTAAAAATATCCTTGTAAAAAGGATCTTAGTTTGTATCTATTTTAATTCACAAGAACAAGGAAGATAGAGCATGGTTCTCCATCAAAATCCAGAAATGCTTATTCTGGATCTGAGTTTTGTGTAGTGAGCATTCTTTTTCATAATGTTCAGAGGTGAACATACTCATGTAGGTATTTCTTTTCTGTAATTAGCTAAAGTAGATATTTTGAAATTTTTAAATACTGGGAGAATATGACTTCAGTTCTCAAAAACTTCACTAGTGAAACAGTTCTGCATTTTTCTTAGTCTTTTCAAAAGTACAGCATTTTTTTGACTGAAAAATCCCATCTTTAATTCCCAGGAGTTGGGAAATGGTGCCCAATTTTTCTCCATTGTTCAGTTTGCTTCTCTCAGTCTTGAGCAGCCGTTCATGACAGGCCAGTCCTGCATGTATCACACAGCAGAACAAAACTGTATGTTCTCAAACACACTACACAGATGTTAATATGCATATTTGTGCATAATTAAGTCCTTCTCTAGGTTTTTCCCTAACTACAGTTGAGAATAAGTGACAGGCCAAGTGGATTCTTCTCAAAAGGAAGCTGGGTGGAGGGGATATATAGAACCCCAAAACTGAAGATTCGGCAGTTGTGACATAGGCTGTAGATGGATGAGACAAATGCAAGCTCGTTCTGCCTGTTCCCAGAGCTGTCAGGGTGTGAGCCAGCTTTGGGAACCACGTGTCTCGGAGCTGTGCCTCAGCTATTCACACCTAATGTCAGCTCTTACCTGAGTGCAGATTAGCATTGCTTGTGGACATACAGCTGCTCAGATCCAATTTACGCCAGATTAACTCGGTACATGGACAGAATGAGTATAGACACAGGTACAGACAGATGCACATTCTTCTTTGCTTCTGACATGAAAAAATGATTGCACTTTTGAGTTTTGCAACCATGTTTTTTTTTATCTTGGATATTTCTGATTGCTTGGCTTGCTTACTTTTTCTGCCCAACATAAATGCTGGGTAGCTGGAAATATGTGGAAAATGGGTACTTATGAGGTGTTGGAAGCTCTGAGGTGGTACAGGGAACTGTGTAAGGTCTGAGGAAGAGCAGGAAGCTGTATGGGATAGGTGAAAGAGAAGGGCTCAGTTCTGCTACGGCACATTCTCTGCATATCAGAGGGTTATGCTGTTTCTTTTTTTAATGCTTGATTTATTCTTTGTTACTTTATTTCTGACCACTTTAAAATAAGTTTATTTTAAATGCTCTGCTTGGTTTTAAATTCCATATAATCAGCAGCTGGCTTCCCTCAGTCTGTATTGCCTTATTTGGCCATTTCAGTCCTGTAGAAAGATGAAAGAATCATAGGTCTGTGTTGCATTAGTCTGCATGCTACACGGTATTGCCTGTTGAAGAGTGGTAATGTGAAGAACCAGGGCAAGAAAAAGTGCCTAACACTTTCTTGAAATACAATGGCAAAATCTGGAGTCCTGTGTCCTCCTTCCTCTCACTGCAGCCTTGCTCTGGGTCAGTCGGATACTCTTGTGATGGCCCAAAATACTGGTTGAATGTCTTTGATCACCCTGACTCAAATTCAATTTTTGTAATAACTTTATACTGATTAAAAATTAAATTTCCAGTGCTCTGTCAGGTATCAGCCAAAGAACAAATTAGGGAGCGTATTGAAGAGTAAAGAAGGGAATGAAGAAGATCCAAACTTAATGTCCATTTCCTGCACTTAAGGTTTTTCCATCAGAACGATCATTTAAGACGTGTCTGACGTTTCTCTTGTTAGTTTAGAGTGATTGCATTCCCCATTTAATACAGTCTGCTAAAGTGGAAAAGAAATGTATGCTACTTTATTTTAAATTGGCAAATGTCCTGCTGTTTAATGGGACAGTGGACGTGTTCAGATGTTGCTTTACGAATAAATTAATTTCCTGCCATGTGTTTTAAATTAGAGCTTAGTTGCTTAAAGTTTAATTTTTTTTATCTGTTTGATCTTATACAAATGAGAAATGGTAGAGTTTTGGTGGTATTATTAGTATTTCCTAGTGTGGTAAATGACATCAGCATTTTTTATCAGTAAAATCTGTATATTAGCCTGTGTAGAAAATATTTAGGGCATTACTTTCTTTGTAGAGGAAAAAGGTTAATAATTATAACTCAAAAATACCTGAAGAGGAAGGGCAAGGAGGGGAGGGGATGAAAATCCATGTTGTACTGATGGGCATCAGAGAGTTTAAGTGGGGAGCTCCTCCCCAATGGTGCTGTTGCAAAATCTGCTTTTCATTTAGAAAAGCATCATTTTTCTTTTTTTTTTTTTTTAATCTCTTTAAAAGTGGTATCAACTATGGCTGTTACATCCCTTCCCATCTGGTTGCCAAACAAAAACTCTTCTGTTAACTAGCAATGAATGTTTGTGTCGCTGTTTCCCTGTGTTCATAGATCACGTATGTGGTCAAATGGGTATGTGTCTAAAAGCAGTAACACAAGGTTTGTTGGTTTTATTTCATTAATGCATAATCTTTCAGTAATGCATTTAATTACTTAATACTAGATACAGATCCAGAATTCTCCCTGGGACTTCAGTAGCAGCTGATCTTTTATAAGTTTCCTTTGTCAGTCTTAATATCAGAGATCTTTTTACTTTGTTGCTGGAAAGATACAGGAGTGTTTGCCTTGTATAGATGTCAAAAGAATCTGAAAAGTGGTAACTAGCAATCACTTCTCTTTATCGTTATGTTCTCTTCAACTGAAATAAAATAAGTTTGTATATAATCTTAGAATAACCCTGACAAAAGTGACAGACATGGTGGACTGTGAGTAGGAAACTGTTTCTCCGTTCAGTGTCGATGTAAATGAACCAATTTTTGTTTCTATACCCCAGTGAAAAAATACTGGTGCTTTAGGTAATGAAATGCTGCAGGTAACATGCGAAGCGATAGATACCTCATGCGCAGATTCTTGAGTGCTTTTGCTGCAAATGATATCTACGTAACACAATGGCTTATTTTCCTTTCGTTAGGTAATTTCACAAGCAAAAGTGTGTGGAATCACCAATGAATCAGAGACAGTCAAAAGACTTCGTTTGGCTATCGCAAATAAAGATTTTACTTTCAAAGCAGGACAGTGGTAAGATCTTCTGATATTTGAGGGGAAAATTACTAGCAGAAGTCCACTATAACAAAATGTTAAAAGGCCTCTGATACTTAAGCCGTGGAAAAAATAGTTAATTTATATAATATGATGTTTTATTTTAGGGTGCTGTGTGAAATAGCTGATATTTAGCGTAATTTTAAAATAGCTGCTATTAAGTGTGCTAATATTAATTTTAAAAGGGCAAAAATCTGTATTCTTTAAATGTTCGGTTTGGTTGTTTTGGTATTTTCCTCTGGTTTATGTAAATTACACTGTTTTTTCAAGAGTCCTTTGAAGTACACTGCACTTTATTTTGCAAGCTGTCTTCACTGTCTTTATTTAGTAGGTATCTTTACAGTGGAGCCGAGACTGCTGATGATTTGCAAGTTACTTAGTTTTGGTTTATAATTAAATCAGAATTGTCTGTTAACTTTTATTTCTTCCACTAGAAGTTTCCACTCTGAAAATAAAGCCTGTTAGGTCAGATTAATATATAAATACAGATAGACAAACTTGAAAATAAAAAACCATGAATTATTAAGCCTTTGAAATAATTAGCTGTTTGTTTAAGCAACCTTACAGCTTTTTTTTCAGGGAAATAGTGGATTTTCACGTTTGTCTTCTTTCCTTTTTAAAAATACTCCCATTCAATCACTTTTTTTTTTCTTTTAAAAATTAATTTAAAACTAGGAGTAGTTGCTTTTGACATTGGTCATTTAAATGTTCTTAAACTTTTTATTGGCGTAGGCCATCTGAAAGTGGTTTTGCTAGAATCAAAGTATAGCTGCTAGGGTATTAACAGCATATGTTACTCATGTAGTGTTAATATGCTGGCTTTTAAATTTAGACCCAGAACACAAGATGTTGATTGCAATAATTTGTTTGTGGAGTAATTTGCTGCAGTTTTTGCACATGTGCAGTGACTCATATTAAATTCTTGCTTGCCAGTACTTGGAAAGTGCATTTACCCTCCAAAAATGTTTTAGAAATTATCATGCTGAGAACTGAAAGCTTTAATTATAATTACTCTTTTTCATTTTCTTCTTCCTTGAAAGTATTCTAATGCTATTGTAAGGGATACAACAACTTTTCTATACTTGTAGCTATAAACTGTGGTTGCATTTTTTGATGAGCAGTACAAAACACCAGGCCACAATTTCCTGAGCAGAAAAGGCTAACTTGTTAGAATTTGCTATAGGAAGATGTTGCAGCCAAAGATTGTCACTAAAATGTATGTATTTTTTGAAAGTGTTCCAGTTATCAAGTTTTTCGGAAGCAAAAGTGAATTTGTTTTGCAAGCATGCTGGCAGATATTGGTCTTTATCTGACTTCAAGTAATAATGAAGAGATTTGTTGCTGTTACACATTTTGATTTATTAAAACATGCATTGAGGTATATGCATGTTATAAATACTTTGAAGAAGTAGCTTTATGGTTTTAATGTTTCTGATCTCTTCCTCCAGCAATTGCTAATGGTTGTTCTTTTCTTAAAGATTTGGCTTAGGTAGCCTTTAAAAGGAGGGAAATGAAAAACCACCATAAGATCTCTGTTTTACATCTTTTTGCGCCTCTCCTTGTTGTGGGTTTATATAGTTTTAGGTTTTTTTTTCTTTTTTTCCCTAC
>NW_009207625.1:9629-45662 GCF_000690835.1 Fulmarus glacialis
TTGCTTAAACTGTCACAGATAGCCTTTCTTCAGGAGTCCTCTTATACTTGCTACACACAACTAAGGTGAGACAAGCCATCAGAAATACAAGCTAGTCCACTATAGTATAGTATACTGTGCACTGAAATCTCCTTCATTATGTAATTGGGAAAGAAATACTAATATAGAAAGAAATGTACGTCTACATTAGTACTTTAGAAGGGTAAGAACTACATTTGATTTAGGTTTTACAGCAATATTTGGTTTTGTATGTATGTGTCCCCACCAGGCATGAATAATGCTTCCCTTATATATGCCAAGCAGAACATTTTGACTTGAATGTAAATTGTTACTTTACAGCATAAATGTAATTTTTTTCTTTTTTTTAATGTAAGTAGTAAGATTATTTTCCACCAGAGGGTGGTAAAGAGCTTTAGTAGCATCTTGAGGTGTTCTTTGATACAATAAATGCTGCAATACAAGAGTCGTCCTTTCTAATCTCTTAGATCCTTATTGCCAGAAAAGCTGAGCCCCGTGATCAGTGGGGCTGCAGAAGCTGAAGACAGCAAAATAAGCCTTCTCAACTTTTTTGGTTGTTGACCTTTCATTTGCAGTCAGATACCTTTATACACCATCAAGTTTATTAGCATAAAGTTAAAAATTGTATCACTATACTGTTGTATATATCACACTTCGTGCATTCTTCAAGAGAAAGAGAGGATAGTTTTCTTCAAAGGGTGAAGCTTTGTGGGGAGTAAGCAGGGAAGATTTTTTCTTTAAAAAATAGTGAACTGTTTGAAGTGCTTCTCTCCTCCCTCAAGAATTTGTGATCCCCATGAAGAATACAGCCTTGCTGTTTAAAGAAAATACCTGTGCAGTGGAAGCTAGTCTGTATTTCTTGTTGCATTCTCGTTTAACTAATACTGAGCCAGCCTAACTCAGGCTTGAATTGAATAATGATTCTCTAGTACTTGGCGTTGCTTGCCAGTGTGGTTGTTTCCTAAATGGAGCAGGACAATTAGTTTTAAACATTAGTATTCTTTCGAAATACAGGGATTTTGTTATGTGCTGTAGAAAATTGAAATATTTAAAGATTTATGCAACACAGAGGAGTTTAAATGTTAGATGATAAACCAACTTCTAACTTTTTCTCATTATTTGGAGTATCAAAGGCTTACTTTTATGAAAATGAATTATAGCTCATGTGTAGTAATAGCTCGCCTTCTATACTCTCTAATTGCTGGTGTTGCAAAAGCTTAGCCATATGTTAACGTTCTAATCTGTAGAAACTCATGTGTAGTTTACTTTTAACTTTAAAAAAACATTGTAGTCATTTATTCCAGTTCAATTTCTTATCAACTAGAAAAAGGTATCTGCCACCAGAGGGCACTGCAGTTCAATAGGTAAAGCAATTCTGCTTCTAGTAACTGGTTTTTCACATAAGAAATTTTTTACAGACTGTGGTTTTAGTTCAGATGGTTCATCTTCCCAAGAAAAGAAAGTGTTTAATCAAAAGTAATTTCCCTAAAATTAGTTTTCCAATCTTCTTATGTTTGAAAATTGAAGAGCCCATCAAAGAAACCAAAAAGAGTGAGATTTAAGCCACTCTGTCAGAACATATTGTATTTTTGTTTTAATATGCAAATAATTTATTTAAACACTTAGAATTCTATTCTGTTGTTGTAAGATGTGGCATCTAACGCTAAAAGCAGAATGGTTTAAAAACCTGCTAGTTTAACAAAGGTGATGACAAGTTTCTAGATGAAAATAATTTCTAGATGAAAAAAATTCTAAGGAAATGGTGTTACTCAAGATTAAGTCCTTTTTTGGAAAAGTTGTGTTATGGAAATGAAGATGTCTTTGTAAAGGAAGGATAATTGAAACAAAGGCAGCCATTTTGTTTTGGCTATTGTTTTCCATGTTTGGGGTTGTTGGCTTTTTTTTAAACTTTGTTACTGGTCTGTTTTTAGGGTTGATTTCTTTATTCCTGGAGTATCTGTAGTTGGGGGATTCTCAATATGTTCAAGCCCTGGCCTGTTGGAACAAGAAGGAATATTAGAGCTGGCGGTAAAGCACACTGTTCATCCTCCTGCTCACTGGATTCACACTGAGGTAAATGAGATTAACTGTTGATTGTGAGATTTGGATTTTTTAAAATTTTATTTCTTTTTTTGAGGGGTGGAGGGGGTGGTGTATGTGATTCCAGACCACTTTTTTGCTATTGACTGCAAAACTCCTGTTGACTTCTTCAACCATTTTTAATACAACATAAATCTTAAAACCTTTTGTTCAGTAAGGGACTGAAATTAGATGCTTATGTGGTAACACGGTTATTGTGATCTTTTGACTCCACTTGTGCTTGGTGGACTGACAGTGATATTGTAGTTAGTGTGTATAAGGGTTCTCACTCCTTTGGAATTCATCAACTGAAAAATGTTGAAAAACCTCTGTTCTAACTTGTGTCCCTGAGAACAGGCTGTGTTACACATTACAAAGTTACATCTGGTAACTTGCCATCATTCCTGGCGGTTTCTACAAATACGAACTGGGAATCGTTGTCAGATAAATATAAATATAGATTATGAAGGGGGAGCAAAGGGAGATATTTAGATCAGTTTTTCTGAAATGATAAAACAAGAGAATACGTCAGAATTTCTACAGTATTCTTTTACATATGCAGTATTTTTGTAATATTGACATAACCCTTGATTTTTGCTGTATTAAAAGTAAAGTCTGACACTTTGGCCTGTTGCAGTGTTTTGTTCATCCGTCTACCCCATTTAGTTATAGTCAGAAGAGTCCTATTTCTGCTGCTGGTCATGTTTCATAGATGACTGTCCTATCAACTTCTTTTCACAACCCCCTGTGATCTGTCCTATTTACTGTTCTCTGCCTGTCATTCGTATTTCTTAAATGTGGCTGCAAGGTTTAAATTGACAGATTCTTTCAGGTTTACATATATTGCAGTTTTGTTCAGCGGCCAGCAGAGTTACGATAAAGATTGGATATTCTCAATTCTAGTAAATTTGCATCGAAGTGGTGCTAATCTAGTAGTTAGCATCCACGGATTTTAATTGGCAATATAGCAAGTTATCTCCACTGGAACATAAACAAAATAACCTTTTTGAAATGTTGTGTAGAACTTGTAGTGCATGTGCCAGCAGACCACATAATACCTAAGAGGATTGCCTGGTTTTTGGTATTGCTCATTAGAGAATATGAAGGCCTAACTTCATAATTCCCAGCCTCCGGAGGCTCTTTTAGGGTTTTTGATGTTGTAAATCAGTTTGCTGTTGCTGAGTTTTCTGGTTGAATTATAGGAAAATCTTTACTTAACAGGTCGGCAAGGTCAAACCTGATGCTGTGGAGAAACCTCCAGGGTTTATATGGATTCTTGTAGCTAAACAAAAGTGCATGCTTTTCCTTAGAAAAGAAGAAGAAAAAAATAGCAACCTAGAATTTGAAAAGCTTATATATATGGTGAAAAAACTCTGGTACTTAATTATGGAGTTGATATCTTAGGGTAAAAGATGTTATGGGAATAGTTAGTACTCATTTACTCACTGTTTTTTTCAGAGGTATTTATATTTATTCTTTAATGTTACTGTATATAAAATCATAAAATTCAGCAGAGTGTACTTTAGAGCTTAGGGAGATACAGCCTTTTATTTAGAAAAATGTACATGTAATATATTGATTGCTTCAGTTCTCTAAGCTGTTTCAATGCTGTATTTACAAACTAGGCTAAAGGACAGCACTTTCTCACTGTATTATGCCAGAATTTATTGGGTTTTTTGAAAACTAACTTCCTGTTATCATTGCCATGGCTAACACACTAAAATACGTGGGAGACTGCTGGTTAAGAGCGATTCTTCTTGTGTCCTATGTCCCATCTTGATGAGCTATAGATGGTTAAGGAGGCAGATTAGACAACAATGAGATCGTTTCCCCCTAAAAATGCTTATTTCCACAAAGGATACTGTATTCTATGTCCTCCTTTTGCCACATGAATCTGGAAAACTTGGGGATTCATGCATCTCTAAAACATGGTGGGAAAGCCTGGCAGTGTGCATTGAAAAGGGAGAGAGAAATTAGTTTCAGATAATAAATGCTGATTGTTTTACACTATAATTGAGAGATAATACTTTATGCAATAATAAAGAAAGGCAAAAAACATTTTTTTTTAATGGTCATGCTCACTACTGTAGGAACCTCTGTGTTCTGTGCCATACCTGCGTCAAAGGGCCTCCTTCTTCCTCCTCCTGGTGGAATTGTTATGTGTTTAGACCTTTGCTTACTATACAGGTGTCATTAATGGAAATCCTTTTGTTGCAATTACTGTTTCCTGATATCAAAAGGATTTTTTGGAGGAAATGTTTTTATTCTGTAAATGATTAACTGCTAATTTTTCAGCAGTTCTTGCAGCTTTTTTTTTTTTCCCTCTCTCCTTCTTTCCCACCTTCCTTGGCTTCCTTATCCTCTTTATTTTATTTTTTAAACCCTACATATGGTCTGAAATGAGTTCTGTTTTCTGCTCCTATTTGTTCTGTTAGCTTACGGTGGTGTGGGAGAACTCGCCTGACTTCTCTGTACTGCAGTTTCACCCTTCATATCAGGATGCAGTTTACCAAGAAGATACTAACCCAAATGTTTTATTTGTTGTAGCTTTAGTTTTCCATGTATCAAAAAAACATGCTTTGGCCAATTTCTGTAAGAAATAATTTCTTATGTACAAGTGGAGAGGAAGAGAGAAGGTTTTCCCCTGATTTTTCTTCTTCTGCAACTCTGAAGTTGCAAATGCAGAAGTGGTTCTGCAAGAAATATTCTTGTGGATACTTGCTTCACTTCTGGGTGTTTTTTATTGTTTAGGAATGGGGATGGAAAAACCTTCTGCGTCTATGCAACTCATTCTGGCTTCCTTCTGTGACCTCATAGCAAGGCCTTTTTTGACATGACTGGGTTTGGGTAAAAGTGTGATCTCACATGTTGACCTCGGGTTTTCACAGCCACATACAGCCATTGAAAAACTCTTGCATGAATCAGTCCTCTTTCAACTCTTACGTGGGTGGGAAGGGGAGTCACCATCCTGCCTTATCAGAAGACTGAAACTTCTGAAAGTAGAACTAGATCCCTAGAGACACTGAAACAGATTACTTTCAGATAGCTGGAAACTGCGTTTATTTTAAAGTACTACTTCAGTTTTCCCTCACTAGTCAATAAAAATAAAAAATCACAGCCCAGCAAGTCTTGTGACTGTGGTGCAAGAAGAATAATATTTCAACTTTTTGCTTTTAGTTTTGAAATTAAGTATCTTCTTTTCCATCCTAGTGTACTCTTGACTCAGAAGTGGCTCTGCGAGTGGGAGGTGATTTCTTCTTTGATCCTCAGCCTGGTGACTCCCCTGTAAAACTAGTGCTGATAGCAGGGGGTGTTGGAATTAACCCATTGTTTTCTATACTGCTGCATATAGCAGATCTTCATGGATACCAAGAGGGTAAAGGAAATGGATACAAAATGGGAACAGTGAAGCTGTACTACAGTGCAAAAAATACAAGCGAACTCTTATTTAAGGTAAATAAAAAGCTTAAAGAAAAGATCACAGATATTCAGCTATTTGTGTGTGTATCATTCCCTTGCCAAATTCCAGAGAGCCCCTCTGCATAAGACACTGTACAAACAGAGACAAAAGTTACTTCCTGCCTCAAATCCCATGTGTGTTTTGTTAATTATGCCAGTGTACAAATTAAGGATGTTATTGGACATTGGATGTTATTAGCCTCATCGACTTCACTGATAAGTCAATTAACCCTAAATGTCTATATTTTACTATAATCTCATAAAAGCATCATAGTATACTAAAGACTGTATATATGTAATATATATGTGTATATACACACTACTAGTATGCATAATGCTATATGCTATAATACTGTAACCACATCATCTCAGTACAGATTGTATTGAATTTAAAGACTTGCAAGAGCAATTATATCCAATATATATTATATATTATATTTCTAAAATAATAGGGGAGCTTTATTGATAATGCATTAGTTATTACTGGGTACTAGTCTATGAATGAAGGATTTATAAGCACTTCTTGTAAAAATGCTTGTAGTAGTACTTCATCAACATTTACTTAGCAGATAAAGATCACGCTCTGGCATTAAGGGTCACTGATAACATTTTAGGGTCAAATTAGCACAGCTTCTGTAAAGAAGCATCCCTAATGATACAGGTTTCTTTGAGGTATTGAAAGCTTTTGATTGTAAGATAAAGGTGAAAATTTATCATGATTCCAGAAATTGCGTTGGGATCCATCACTAGTTTTTCTTCTGTACTTCTACCATATGTTTGCTTTCTTTGAAAAGTGATTTGTTTGTTGCTAGAGGCAGAATAATAACCTGGAACCTAGCTACTCTTCCATTTGGCCAACTGCTGTTCTCCCAGTCTGTTCTAAGCATGCACATTTTTTTTCCAGTGCAGGAGCTAGCATTTCCTGAGTTTCACTTCAGCAGTGTTAAGACAGCAGAGTTTTTGCATCAGAGCTTCTGGGACAGGAGAGAACACAATGATACGTTGCAGTGCTTAAATATATCTTTTCCTTCATTCTTCACGTCCCCCAAATCCAGAACATGTATATGAGAATTCTTTACTTCCGTGCAGAGAATTGAGGAAGTAGGATCACTAGAGTCTTTATGTTGTTGTGAGATACATCTGTACAAATCTTCATGAGGAACTGCTTGGTTGTCACTAATGTTTTGGAGGACCTGTTCCCTGAAGAAGCAGCTATGTATAGCATCGCCTTTCGTCCCTGTCAGCCTAATGTAATTGGTCTATTATATTTTGAATGTGCTCTCATTTCACAGGCAGATGCATGGCTTTTGAAAATCTTGTTATTTAAAATGGTGGTGTTAGAATTACAAAAGATAGCATACCAACTTTGCTACTTCAAGATGTCAGTTAGCTGGGTTTTCCTGATTTCATGAGGACTGAATGTGACCCTCATTTCTTTATTGTGGCTGGGACACTGGGGATAGGTCTTTTCCCTTAGGTCTATATTGCGTAGCTGTCTGCTTCATTTTGTACGCTAACTTATACTAGGCTGCAAAGAACCTGCTGAGCTGTTCAAATCTCCTTCATTCAGTTAAAGAGAGCTTGTCTCTTGCCCTAGGATACTAGAAAATAGTACTGTGGTGGTTCATGTCACATGTATGACGCTTGCCACTTTCTGTCCGTGTCACTGAATTGCAGTGATAGGTTACAAGTAGGTGTTGTGAATGACTGCAGGATTATTTAAGCAGGTTAAGTCCTACGTTAGGCATGCTTTCTGACTTGGTCCCAGGACTTCAACTCAACAGGACATGACTAGTTTCGAATGTGCTATCAAATTGTACGTGGTTCCATATGACGGGGACAGTGTAGAGTCACACCCAGAACAGTGAAAGCAGGCCAATATTAGATGTACTAGTGGAACAGTGTACAGCAGTGTCTAGCTGTGCTGCTCTTTATTCGATGTCTTTTTAGGGAATCAGAAACAGATTTGTCTATTGAGTAGAATCTATCTGGGTGTTTTTTTGTTAAGCCACCTATGGCAGACTGTCCAGTGTGGTAACTAGTTAGTAAGCAAACACATAACAACAGGAGCTAATTTACCTATTCACAGAGTAGAAATTATTTTTATTTCAGAATATTTTAAGAAAGAATTTCCCGTGTCCGTTCCAGCAGTGAAAATCCCAAGTAGTGCAGAATCTAGACAGTAAATAAATCTTAATTTCAGAACTAACTACAGCATCTGACAGATTTTTTTACTATGATTTGAACTGAAGCCATTGGGTTTTGGTGATAACTATCACAGTTGTGACTTAGGGAACTGAAAGTTACGAAGTTTCTACTCTGGTAAAAATAGCATTAGCATTACACTGTAGTTGGTTTTACTCGGAGAACACGAGATAGTAAAGGGTCTAGTAATCTTACCAGATAAAGCAGACGAGACTCAAAAAGTTCCTAACAAATGGTAAATACAAACTGCAGGGCTTTTTAAAATGGAAAACCCATATGGAAGTGGAAGGAGGAAATAATGAGAATTTATATAGGGAAGAAACCAGGAAAGGACGTAACTGGTTCTTAGGTCCAAATCTTACAATTTGCAACCTGCTGTAAAAAAGGAGAAAAGCACTAACAACATAGCTGGTAGTGTATTCACATTTCAGGTATGGAAATTCTGTGTACTTGTGCGGGTCAGCCCCTTGAAATCAAGCCCATCGAGTTCTCAGCACTGAAATGCAGGAGTCTTGGTACTCGGTAATAATCACTGGTGTTCTGGGACTGTATGCATACATCTGCTTTGATTTAATGGCCTTGGTATAAGCAAGTGTGTTTAACATTACAGAAAAATATTCTTGGTTTGATGAATGCATTTCCTGGAAAGATCACATGTCGTTTCCACGTTACCCAACAGAGTTCACAGATCTGTAAAGAACTTCAGCCACATGTTACAGGTAAATACAATGGTAATGCAGAGAGATGACTTATAAAGTTTGATTACATCCTAGAGGATGAAGTTACATGCATAATTTAGTATTTTACATCTAAAGATTTAAAATGAGATGTGAGTTAAACCTAAATAATTTCACTGTACATACTATGCTTTGGAGAAAAATTTTCCCTTTGCAGTTTTTGTTTTCATTTCTAGTAAACCTCCTCTTTTAATTCTAAACTTTATACTGGTATTTCCCACTGCAAACTTTATTCCAGAAACTATTAAGTATTTACTTTGCTTAAGGCGGGATTGATGAAGGATAAGCCGACTGCTTGTAAGAGATACTTCATCATGTTTCCATTTCTGTTGTATTTGTGTTACAGATACTTACCTATTTTTTTCATCTGAATATGGGATTTTTAGTTGTAAGCCATGTTCCTCTTCAGTGACTAATATCCCATGCATTCCAACTGGAAGTACCGATCTAAATCCCCAGAACAACGAACGGTTTTGGAAGCCTCAAATCTTGATACCTATTATCCTTAAACAGGCCGGGCATTTTTAAGAAATGAGTGCTTGAAATACCTCTAACCAGTCATTGTTTTCTAAGTTACTTCATGATTAATATTTCTGTTCTCATTTCTTACTTTTTTCTTTGTCAGAGGGAAGAATATCTGAAAAGGATCTAGAAAAACATGTATCTAATGATACTTTATGGTACATCTGCGGTCCACCTCCAATGATAGAATCTATATCCAAGCTACTATCCAACATTGGTGTTCCTAGAAACTGTGTTTTCTTTGAGAAATGGTGGTAGTGACACCTGCAAAAAAAAACATTACTTGTTTCCAGTGTATTTTGATAAGCTGAAATGTACAGAAAATGGACTATGAATTATTTGGAAGATTGTACTTCATACACGAAGATGTCCTCAATCACGATGGTGTTCCTTTAATTTAACTATAATACACTTGTAAAACAGTGCTGCTGCTTTTGGGGAAAAAAAAAAGATTTTATGTTAAAGACATTAACTATTCTGGTTTTTTTGATGGTTTGCTTACTTCTTATGGGCGGCCGCATATTTTCACTTTATACACTTGTTTTGTTAGTCAGCTTTTAAAAGACTTTCAGTGCCTGATTGAGCAGTTGTAGAGAATCAGTTGTGCAGCAATGCCAGGTCAGTTTATAGTAAGTAACAATTCAGGCCACAACTTCTGAATCTGCTCCAAATAGTATGTTGACTCCTTAGCACAACAGCCTTCCCCAGTTCCAGATAATAAATTAATATTTTTATAGAAGTAGAGTTGCTGTGCTGTGACTTCCTTCTCTTTGACACTTCTTGTTGAAAGAAAAAAAACCAACCCTTATGTGGTTTATTTAAGTAAGTCAACTGTGTTGACAGTAAAAGACATTTATTCATAATCATATTTATGAGTTTAAAATACTGATGTGTTAAAAATCTGTTAGCCTCTGACAGAGCTGTACAGAGTTATTCACGTGAACCTGTATCCCTTGCTGCTGCTGAGATAATCCATCCATCTTCTGCTTGCACGTGCCACGTCCTCCAAAGCAGCAATGGCCAGCGGCAGGAAATCTCCGTAATCCTGCTGCAGTACAGCGTTTTGGGAGGCTCCAGGACGTACCAGTCCTGTTTGGAAAAAAGTCTTTGGAAAGCTTGCTATTTTAAGGTATGAGTGTACCTCTAGCTGTAATGGCTGATACCTAAGCCTTTCTTGAATGAAGCTTCTTCCCCCAACTGGTAGAAAAACTCACTCATACAAATGTTGAGAATAACAAAAAGCCATAATGAGCGACTTAGTTATCTGTGTAGACGATGCAAATCCTTAAGTGGTAGAGATTCCCATTGTACATTTGAAGACCTCAATAAGGAACATTTAAATTATTAAAAATACTAAATTATTATTGAGTTATTAAAAATGTTAAATAGGTAAGGCCTTCTCTTTGTTAGCGGCTGTTTTCCTGGAGTTAAATGTTTCAGACAATAGTCAAATAGGTAATGGAGCAAGTTTCTTGCCATCAGCATCCCTCCGCTCTGCCTTAAACAGAGGTTGCAAAGATACTGATCCCATCACCTGGTCTCCAGCCTGCAACAGTACTGTTGGTGTGAAGCACTTAATTTTTCAAGGATTACGTCCCAGTGCTTGGATAAAAAGGCCTCCAGCGCAGCTGTAGTTCTCTCCAATAAATCACTTCAGCTTCAGCATGCTGAGTTTAGCCCCTAGTCTTAACCTCTCTTTATCAGAGTCTCTGGTATGTTTTACAGCTTGCAGGATACCTGCTGCCACATCCACATTCACCTCATCTTCAAAAACCAGTCTAACTAGGAATCTTCAAGCCCTTGCTTTGAGTGCAGCGCAAGAATGCTACTGTAACTGTTGCAGAAGTCGATTGAACAACTAACTGAAATAATCCTAGAGCTTTTCAGCAAACTGAGCTTCAAAGAGAAAAATCCATACTTACTGCAGCTTAGAACAAACAGAACTTAAGGAAACGGGCTGTATTTTGGATCAGGAAGAGCTGACCTCTGAATGATGGACCTTAAAGCGTTGCCTTTTGGGGACAGTACCATGATGAGGGTTTGCCCCTAAGTTTTCACCTTCTGGTGTCTGCAGCCTCACCCACTTAGCTTGTGCTTCTGTACCATGCGGCACTATACACAAGCTGAAATTACTCACCTCCTCAGCAGTCACTGCAGACCCAGAGGGGATATCTCATCAAATTCCCTCCTACTCAAATGAGAGGAAGATTCTTTCTGAGTACCCCTATTTCAAGGAATGGTTTCTTGTTTGTTCATGCTAGAATGTAAATAGGGCAGTGTGCTTGTCACAAAAAATAAAACCAAGGGGGTTTTGTGTTCACAAAGATCACAATTGACATGTCAGAGCTTGATGGTTGAAGGAAGCATGGTTTTTTTTCCTAGAAAAGTGCAATAAATTGCCATTGGCAAGCACTGGTGCCCTAAAATAAAAACCACACACTAGGCTCCTGCATGTTTTAACAGTGTAATGATAAAAAGATTCTGAGAAGCCTTTAAATGTTTTCCTTATGACTTTTAAATTATTAAGTGGATTATAAACTGGTTTACCCTTTTTTCCCCTTAATGCACATGCTTTCTTCAGCCCAAATGACATCTCTTTCACAAACCTCTCCTCAGACGTGCACCAAAATGTCCATTTAACAAAAGGCATTTCAAAACCCTTTGCTTCTGTAATCATCCCCTTTCCCTCTAACCTCTTTCTGCCATCCCCTGTTATACTCAGATTGAGCGCTACAGGGCAAGGACACGTCTCTCCAATTGTATTGGCTCCCCCCCCAGAGAGTAGTATTAAACACACACACACTCTGCACCAAAAGGTGGAGGAAAAAGAATTTCATACCCTCCCACCCCCAAATACCAGTAACCTCAGTTACCGTTAACAAGAAATTCTTTCTTACCTTGAACAGTTATCCTGCCAAAGGGCACAAGAACACCTTTCATTCCATAATGCATATAATGGCAATTAATGCCTTTTCTGAGCCAGGAAGCCAGGAAAGTTGTTAACATCCCCTTCCTCCGTAGCCTTTCCCTGTTGACACTTAAGAATCTTTTGGAAGTCTTTTCTTTCTAGAGTTCAGTGGTCTTGCAGCGAAACATCAGTTTCACCTTAAAGTCTCTTATTGGATCTGACTCCACCACAAGTGAAGAGAAAAAAACCCCAGGAAAATTAACCTATATAAACATATGCTCTACAAATAACTAAATAAATGTGGTACTAGCCCACACTGGCGGGAACAGAGAGCAACCCCCGCTGTTCAGCAGCTACTGAGTTGGAGAAACATTCTGATCACAGTGTCGCATCATAACATGTAATCTTAGAAAATGTTTATTCCTCTTATATTTGTGTCATCAGCTAAGGAGCGACTTGAGAAAAAGTAGACTGGTAGTTACTTTTTTTTTTGGCAACAAAATAGGAGGAGTGAGATGTGTGTCCATCTATACATTTATATTTAAACTTAGTGAGATGGTTTGCGAGTTACCAGGTGTTACAGCGTTATTAGACTGAATCTTTTTCTTCTTCCTGTGACATTTATTTTACCAGTTTGCGGTGTGCTCATCTGGTACAATGAAGTATTCCTATAGGATTTGCATTAATTAACTGGAAAAGAGTGGCTATTCAGTTATTGTTACATCATTTTAGTTAGTAGGGTGCTTTTAGAGTGAATAACAGAAAGCACTTAAATTGAAAAGCCTTTTTTTCCCCCTTCAGTGTAGAGGTAAGGTACTGATTAGAGTCAGCTGCCACGTTCAGCACCACAGGCACCTTTCTGCTGATGGAGGCTTTTGCAAGGATCGCCTTTTGAAGCCGAAGCACACCTCCACTAACAGCCTTGGAAACATATGAATTGCATCTACAACTCTTAATTCATAGGCGCGATGGTATTGTTAGCCAGCATTCCTCATACTTTTCAGAAGCATTTATCAGCAAGAAATTAGCGTCTGCTCTTCATACATTCTTCAGTTCTGCGAGGATGAAATTCCTGCACGAAAAGCTGATTGTGCTTATTTCTGCCCTGCAATTGGCTCTCTAAGGCAAATGTAGAGTCATGCAACTATGAAGAAAAAGCAGGGTATCCAAATGCAGAGCCCTTCCTCTGCTCACCTCAGAAACTGAGGCTGATAGAGGAGCCAAATTAGGAAAAAAAAAAAGTACATTGTTTTATACTTGGCTTCATTTCCATGTGTACGTTAAAGCTACTTTGAGCTATTTCAGTTACACTGTTTTCAAGTGCACAGATCCAATAATCAAGGAAATTATGCAAGATGAAATGCCAGTCAAATTGTTTGTGCATTTAACCGCTCCTAACTCTACATAAACTATTTTCATTATGATTCTTCAACATTTTGGACTTCCTACCCATTTTAGTTCTACCCCTCCAACCCTGCCCCCCAGTTTGTTTCAATATAAAACCCCTTTTCCATCCTTCATTTAATTCAGCCGCTCCTCTTTGCCATCTTCATTCAGCCTTTGACATTTCTTTACTTGTCTGAGCTGGATTTTCTCCTTTGAAATCCTCCCATTTAACGATTGTTGTCTTGTTCAGACGCCCACCTGCTCTAAATAGCAGCACGCGTAACTCTTCCTGACAGAGTAGCCCGCGTGCTCCTCCCTCAAAGAGAGGAGACCCTTGGGACCGATGTACACGCCTGAGTTTTGTTGGTCTAACAAGGACGTGTTCATGTTAAGATACACCAAAGTGTCACTTGTGTGTGCCGTCGTGCCTCATTGTCACCAGCCCGCATCGGTAATGCGTGGTAGCACAACCCAATTCCCGAGGTGCGCAGACAATACTCACTGGTGTCTCCTTCCCGTACAGGAGAGGCTTAGTAAGATCAGCTTGCATCATTACCGGGAGGTTCTGCCTAGTTTGGGGGAAAAAAGAGATTGGGCTTAAAAACACAGTTCTCCGTGGGAAGGAAAAGGCCTGGCTTCTCTCTCCACCTTCTGCTGGGGGTGACAAACCCTGCTATGGAGCTGGGGGCTCAGAGTAGCTGTGGATTCTCTGGGTGTGAGAAGTCAGTATGGAGTCCTGCCCTCTCCCCACAGGTTAAAGATCGAGGCTGTACCTCTGCCGCCAAACTCCGCTTCAGCTTCTCCCACATAGAGTTCTCCACTGTGGGCGTATTTCCCCGTGCTGATCAGGTTCTCAGATACGGGAGTTAAGCTCTGGCCTAGCTGTTTCTCTTCTCCATTCAGGCTTGAAGTAAGGTGGCAACTGCCTGCTTTCACCTCCTTGGCCACTCTGGTGGTCTTGCCTTTTCAAGGCCAAAATGGCAAAGGCGGCCGAGATACAGAATGCACACATCAGCTGCGGAGCCTTGCTGCTGTACCCCAAGCCTGCCTTCCCCGGCCCTCATCCCATCTGTATCACCCGTCTACGAGGTGATTTAAGCTCTCTCAGTTCACTTGAGACAGGGCACGGTGAAGGCATGCGCCCAACCCCAGACAGCTGAAGTAACTCAGAGTGATTCAAAGTCACAAGTTGGAATTGATTATGTGGCTATAAAAGCAAAACCGTTTGCCCTCTTTAAACTGAAAAAACATGAATGTTCTCTTTGAATCTTCCCACCCTAAGCTGCTCCAGCATTTACAGGAACAAAGTTTTAAATCAAGCTTTCACTTAAACAAGTGCAACTTCCTCATAGGCCCGTGCTCTGTCAGACTGGTGACGGAAAACCAAGTAGCAGTTCTCTAGCACTAGTAACTAGTTCTAATTCAGTAGTAAGGAGCTTCCCTTCATCACCACTTAGAGACTCTGAGTTCCTCCTTTTGGGGACAAATTATTGGCAGTTGTGCAAGTACCACAAATAAGAAATCTCCTTTATTTCTCTTTAGTTTTGTAAGCAGTTGGGATCCAGTTAAACAAGGTCAAGTTGCAATCCAATAAACGCTTTCTATTCAAAAGTATTTGGAGAGTTCTTTCTACTGCAACACTTTCTACTAGTAAAATGTGCATTAAATACAGTATATTTTTAAACAAGATTAATACAAAGCTAGTCCTAGAAATAGAAACCATCAGTAGAAGGATCTTATGCTAATAAAATGTGCAAACAGGGAATTAAAACTGTACAGAGCAGAGACCTTGCATTTAAGTAGAACAACTGAAACAACCTGTTTTTGAGGCTTTTGGAACTCCAGTCTAATCCCAAGAAATAGAATTAAATAATTGAAAAATACCACCAAAATTGAAGTTTCTTATAGTCCTGTGGCTAAACCACTGAATTCAAAACAAAAAACTCTTTAATCAATGAAAAACTACCACCGTGCTTTGTGTGTGTGAAATGGAACGGTTTAAACTTAAGTGCTGTTGTCCCAATTAGATGAATATTCGAAGTGGTATGATTTTTCCCTTCTCTGCAATGTTCTGCCAACTGTGTAATTTTTAGGCATGCAAGATGCTTTCGACCGTTCTAGATGCATTTGATACAGAACATAGTTCTTTGTACAGCATTTTGATTTGAAGACTAAGGACAATTATCAGGCACAAATCAGTCAAGGGTAAAAACAGCAAATCACTTATGGAGCTCTTGCTTTAGAAAAACAAAAATCAGGGGAATTTAGAATGTATTTCTCACCTTGTAACCAGATTACTTGACCACTTCTAAATAGCGATGAAGGCGTTTAAGAAGAGAGAAGCAACTACTTCCTACATTTTTAAGAACACTGAAGTACTTGCAGAACATTGGCACAGAAACTATATTACACATGTACATTCACTTGTAAATATTTTAATGTAGCTCCAAACATAAAAATGTTGGCGATTTTACAGAATTCCGTTAGGTATCAGTCCCAAAATACGGTTGCTTGTATAAAAAAGCCCCTCTGTTAAGGTATTTGCATTTTGTAAGGTTAATTAGTGACATTTGCTGGCCACTGACCCCTGCTATTTGTCTACAATTTCAGTTTTTTCTCACAACATACAACAGTGAGAAAGTGGTGCAAAATCACCTGAAAGGGTCAGGAGATAACATCTAATTCCAATTTCAGTGAAGATAGCCACTGAAAGATGCACATTTTACCTGTTTTTCTATCTTCTGAAGCCCCCACAACTATTGATGACCTGTTGTTTGGCAAAGAGAACATAAACGTGAGTGAATAGGAAATCGCATTTTATATTGGAATCATCTGTCTCACACAAATTTACCATGGGGTTTGTTTACCCAGTGTGCCTAAAATAGGTACACGATTTGCTTATTGCTTAGAGATCTGCAAGAGTTAATAAAATTCAGAAGAGAGTATCACCAGTAAGTATGCTATTTGAGATAAATACAGATAACAGCCATCTTATCTAAGCTTTCCAATTTCAGCCTGTTTAAGCCCAAATACCATTTTCATGACACCACAAGCTTAATGACAAAATAACATATGGCACAATAACTTCTCCAGCAAAGATACGTGGACAAGAAAGTATTACAGAGGAAAATCTGAGCAAGTGGAATGTTTGCCCTGACCTAGATACAAACCTAGTTTGCTAAGGTCGGTCACAGAAAAACCCGAGTACGTTTTCTGACCCTACTTTTTAATTTAAAGTGTAGCTCTAGGAGATAGCGTAGGGCATTTCCCACTCTGTACAGTGGATGGAATTTTGCAATTAATTTCTGTGGATTAGAAAGCCCAGGCCCTGCAGTTACTTAAAACATCAAGATATTGGTGTGCTAAGGAGCAAAATAAGTACAATGCCAAAGAAATACTGAATTGAGCAATGAAGTTAGCGATGGTGATTAGCAAAACCTGTTCTTTTGCCTTGGCAAAGTATCAGCAACTCACAGGATTCTTGAAGCGTAGGTCTTACTCACAGGAGCAGTCCATGTCCAGCCCTGCCCCATCGCTGCCACTGCAGCCGTCCGATGCTGGAGCACAGTCTCCCCCCTCTGTTACCTGATCCGCACAGCAGCCAGACGTACTCTGGCTGAGGCAGACCTGCCCATCATTGTCATCAATATCGTAACTGGCAGGACACGTTTCTTCTGACGCCCCGTCGTGATGGGTACCTCTGTCATTGGTCCCAGCTATCTCATCTCCCAAGTCTATGACATCATCCAGCTGCTCTTCTGGATTAGGCTTGGCTGCTGTTGAGATTTGTGCTTCTAAGTTTCTTGTGTTCTCTGTGACTTCCAATTCTTGCTTCTCCTCTGCCATTTGCTTCTCCCTAGTACTTAATTTAGCCTTTGTGGATTTCTTCATTTGTTTGTTGTGCATGTCTTCTTTGGAGAACCTCCAGTGAAACTACAAATAAGAGATCCAAATGTTAAAGACCATGAGAGACAATCTCAGAGAGACATTTACTTTCCAGAGTAGAAATGTTTTTATTATTTAATTTTAATTCAAAGACTAGTTTGACCAAAAAGACCTAAGATTAAAAAGAACTGCATGACTAAATCAGACAGCTTAAGATCATTTGTGCCTACACGTATGTATCTATTACACAGAGAAAAGAGACTGTGATGCATTCTGCTTCTGCTGTTTCACACGCCTGGTGGGTTCCTCTCCACACGCCGTGTCACTGTTGAGGCCTACAGCACCCTGCAGCCAACCTGCACTGTGGGCAAAGCAAGAACATGCAAAGCTGCACAAGTGCAAACAGAGGACGCAATCCCATGGTGTTATTCCAATGTTTTTCACCAGGTTAGCAGCAGAACTAACGCCATAACCAAGACTATACCCAAACAGTAAAATATTCTGAACCATTTGTATGAATGTTTTTTTGATGAGAAAGCATGAGGCTGCCTCTTGCAGCACTTGCCACAAGACCTACCACAGCCACCGTTTCAGAAGAACTGTTTTAACTACTATTAAGGGGGGGAAAAAAAAAAGGGGGAACTGACTCGACAGGTGTAACATATATAAAGGCTGGCAAATATGCCACTAATATATCTGCTTCATTTGTCAAAAAATAAATGGGACCTTCCCAAGGAAAGCCAGACCATGTTCCAAGCCACTGCTGAGCCATCCTACACAAGTTTGCTAAGTGCATGTGAATGTGCACAACCATTTCGTCAGCAGTTTCCACGCTTATGGAAATCCGGGGCTGGGTTAGGATAATCTCATCAGGACATTCAGCAAATTCAGCTGTGGTCCAAAAGCCATTTTTTCCAGGGCAACCAGGTCTATGCCCAAGTTGGTCAAAAGAAGGGCTCGTGTTCATAAATTTTTGATCTAGCTATTTATTCCTTAATCAAAAAGCCATTCAAAACCTATTAAGTTTATTAGATTACAAAGATGGAGCAATTCTTCTGCTAGCCAGAACGTAATGTAAAAAGAAAAGGAAAAAAAAAAAAACTGTTTTTCACAAGATTCTTCTTGGTTTTATTTAGAGGAAGCTATCTTTCACTTAAATATTATTACAATTTAGAGAAAGAGGAAAGATAGCATCTCAGTTCTAGAGCTCAACTGTTTAAAATTCAGAGACACCTGAATATTTTCCTCTTTAATTTGCAGACGTGCTGGGCACCCACAGCTCCCCTTTAACTCAAAGCTCTCTTTGATGGAAGGTAAGATCAGGGCCCTAAACATGATAAAGATCAAACTGTAGGAGACTCTCTGTGTTTGTGCAAATGTATGTATACTTAGTCAGGTATTTATATTGTATTTCACAAAAATGCATACAGCCAGTTTCTGCTGAAATAAGCATCACTTTTGTATAAAGTGAATGAACATGATTACCTCATCACTGACTGAATATTGCACTAATAAGAGTACTTCTGTCTTACTGAAGAGAAAAATAAGTTGTACCACTCCTTGCATGTTTCCTTTTCTGCTCCTCTGGCTGAGGAGGAACAACTGAACAGCAGTTGGTTGATATTGGTTGATATGCATAGATAGGATGGATCAGTTTCCTACACTGCAATGTCCTTTTAATCTTATCAGCCTATTTCCCTCCTCCAAGGGGTTATCTGTAAACATTTTAGACATGCTGTATCACAAGTTAAAAAAACCCTGAGAGCCCATGATGTTGTATGTGCAGAATATTCAGCAACTTAATCAAATGCTGGGTTTGGCATCTTTGAAGTGACTCACAACAACCACTTACAGATGTTGAACTGGTCTTACATTGCTTTACATAACTATAATCAATGTACCCCATTTTTCCTTGACCTTTGGTATGAAAATGTGCTGTAGTAATTTTTGCCCTCAAATACATTTGTATATTTAATACTCCCAACGAGTAAATCCTTTGTTTTGTCAACCAGACATTGTTAAATAAATTTTTATATCCCCAAATGAAAAAATTTAAACAAAGTTTTGAGTCATCTGGATGGTATGCATTTGTTATTATAATATAAGAAATGAGTATCACACTAATTTCTCTATTTGAAGTCATACAATTGCTGATAGGTTCCCACCCTTTCCATTAAAACCACACACGGTGGTAGGAAAAGAATGACCAAATACAGGCGCTCCAACCTGCATCCCAAAATCCCTTTAATCACCTGAAAACAAAGAGAAAAACCAAGAAAGATGGGCTTTGTAACACGTTCACAGAATACTCTGGGCTCCAGTTTGGCTAATGAGAGAGGGTAAATCCTAAATCAGTCATGCCCCCAGCGGTTCTCTCCTACTTCAGTCAGTTCAAACACTCTCCTGGCCTCCACTGTATCTAAAAGACAACTTTCACAGAACCTGGCTCCAAACCAATGAGGGGTTTACAGATGAAAAAAACTCTCTGTGGTTATCCAAAATGTTGGGTAAAATGCTCCTAGTGCTCAGCTCTGCTTAGCATTTCCAATCTCCTGCTCTAGCTCAGCAGGGCCTCGAGCGCACCACTCCTTCAGATGACATTTGGCTAGCGAGCACTCACGTAAGAAAACGGAGCTAGAATAAAAACGAGACTGTATTAATTAGCAACCTTTTCATCACGTGATTTCAGAGATCTTTTCCATACTTCACCTGGCTTTTCTGACCCCTTTGCATACTGAAAGGACAAGGCAAATTTGAGTACTGTAGGAAGGTCAGCGCTTTCCCAGTTTCCAGTTTAAACCAGTCCTTTTATTTCCCTCTCAGACGTACGGTGTGACAGGTTTGGGCATGGGTTCCCACAGACAGACATTTAAAAATGGAAATGGGAGTACATATGTGTATCCACATACGTACATTATTAGCTGTCAGCTATGTTCTCAGATAATTTAGCTGGATTCAGGGGGCTTTTTTTGGTTAAATTCTAGCAGAATTCATTAACATTCACACAAGAGATAGAAACACCAGCCAAGATCAAGCCTGCACTGTGCTAGGCTCTTATCAAAACATGTAGCAAGAAAGAGAGAGCAATTTAAATGGAAAAGACAGGCAATGGGTGAGAGAAAATAGTATAGGTTCCACCTTGCAGGCAGTGAACATGGGCAGAGAATTTTAGGTCACGTATGGAGGTTTATGGCCCAGCTGTAAAGAGAAATCTGTATCTCTTCTGCTGCCCTGAGTTCAACAGAGAATGAAATATAAGAGCTTTCACATAATTTGAGCATTTTTTGTCTCTCTCATTTGAACAGTTCAATTCCTTGTGTCGTGCTACTGTAGCACAGAAACGTTGAATAAGCCGTTTTTACTTCTATGGGAAATCAATTACAATATTAAAATACCTCCAACAAAAAAACAAAGAAACCAGGAACTCAAGGTTATTTACCTTAGATTCTTTCTTCTTTGCTTTCTGGGGTAAAGAAGGTCTCTGAAGAAATACAATTTGCTTTGTAGATAAATTCCCCTCCCTGAAAAGAAACAAATGCACACTCCTGAGAATGAATTCAATTCATATCCAGCATCATTCAAAGCAAAAATCCATCTCAATCATTTACTTCTGCAGGTCAAAGACCAACAAAATGAAGAATGACCTAAACATTGCCCGTCCCCAGTGTCTTTGAGCAGCCTGGTATTTTGGGGGGAAAAAAGAGCAACTGTTCAGCCTGATAGAGCCTGTCAGCCTGTGACATACTTTTGTTGAATGTTTTAGCATTAGTATGTAAACACAGAGTAAATTGTTTGGAACAAAAAGCAAGAAACCCAAGCACCCCGGTGCCTGCGTGTAGCAGCGTCTCAGTGACACCAGAGTGCTCCCTCTCTCCCTCCTGAGGCACCGATCCGGAATGGGGCTGGGTGCTCCCTACAGGTCTGCAGCAGGACAGGAGGCACAACCAAATGCCACCAGTGGTTAGATTGAGTGGGTGCCCTTCTGCACCGTCAACCTGACCTGTGTTACTGAAGTTATAAATGGGACACAGAAAGCTAGAACAGAACGAAAACCATATACACCTTTAAGAGACAGGGCTTACAAATCATAATTCTGATTTTCTATTCATTCCTACATTAAATGAAAAACTTAAATACCATTTTTCCTCCAGCACAGATGGCCTTTACTTTTTAGGCTTTTATGTGTAGGAGTAGTCTTCATCTAGACTTCATAAAGAACTGGGCGTATTTTTACTCTTTTAAGATAAAAAATCATGACTGATTATACTGGTGTATATATAAATATATTCCTGACCAGTGAAAATCCAGAATGTGCCATCTTCATGTTTAACAAGTGGGATGATTGTTTTTCACCACAGTTATGAAGAGTATTTTTAAATGACTTGCATTTATATTTAAAAACTCAGAATTTTAATAATAGCAAAGTAGACTGCAGAATGATTCTATATGCGAACAAGGCTACTAAAGTAATGATACACCAATCTCACATGGTTCTGCTCAGCTAGACTGTGTTTATCAGCAGCATTAGACAGACATCGATTAAGAATAAAATTACTTTTCTTCAGATAGCCACATCTCACTCCAAACGTTCCAAGAGGAGCTACTGGGAGATCCAAAGCAGGAATTTTACAACCAAGGAGTTTACAGAGAGGCAGAGACAATACCCAGAAAATTCATGCAGAAACCACACTGCCACCTTGCAGTATTTTGCCCACCAGACAGGTACTTCCTGCCCCACGCGCCTTGTGATGCTCAGAAAACCCAGAGAACAGCTGCAGCAGGTTTGCGAGGGCAGCTACCGCGTGCACGCAAGGAAATTCATGCTAACCTCATGGAGAATTGCTTGTACCAATTGCGGTGCTCATACAGTGACTTCCCTGGCCAAAAGGCAGTGCCCATCCCCTTCCTACCTGTTTGTCTTCACAATCGGAGTAGGAAGCACGCACGTCAGCTGCCAGCCGTACATGGCAAGGGAATTCAGCAGCGGAACGTAATCTGTCTGCACTTCAACTCCCTAGGAAAGGAAAATCAACAGTTAGCATCATCACTTGGAGTGTGACATTCAGTTTGACACAAAAAAAACCCCAAGAAAAAATACGTGTGTGGGTTTTCTGGGAGGGAGAAAGGGTTTTTGAACTGAAGTGGGTAATTTTGTATGTTCAGCGAGGCAGGAAGGAAAACGTTCAAAAATATGAGACACAGGACTGATCGCCTGTACATCCCAAACTGTTAAATGAGTTAGTTTAAAATGGTAAACATCTGTGATCTTGTTTTTACAGTGCCTGAGTCATCCATCTAGCTTTAGATGATTCCAGATCTCAACAGGACAAATTCATTGTATTTTATCAATTATCTCCTCCCAAGCAAAAAGATGTTCAAGTAGTTAAAAAATGACAACATTGCTTTGCTTGGATTCTGCTCTTGTCTAGGTTAGAGTAAATCCGGAAGATCTGTACTGAAATCAGTCAGGTTACTCTACCGTGATGGATCAAAAGCAAAATAGCCAACAACAAAAAAAAAAAATAGAAGTACGTCTATTCCGTTCATCACCCACCAGTACACATCGCTTCCTTGTTACTTTGAATCAGGAAATCTGTGGGTGAGACCAAAAATGTTGCTGCTCAGTGCAGAAGTGTGGCTCCAGCTGCAGATCTACCCAGCAGAGCCTTGCTAATTCTCTTTCTACTAACCCTGTAATTCACAGAAAGAACCACCGGTGATTTCAGTAAAGATTGCTCCAGTGAGGTGTCTAATTGCCGGGACTTTCAGTAATTTAACAAATAGATGCTAGAGCATATTTACTAGTTTTTAATTTTAATAAACACAAAGCAGGCAAATGGTAACTACTAGTCTCTACAAATACAGCTATATCCCTTTGGAATGACAATTATATTTGCCAAAAGCTCAGGCACTTCCACTGGTTTCATGTGCATGCAAGGAGTTTTAACTGCAAATTCTCAACACTGGGTAAGGCACAATAGTTTTGCAGCTCCAAAAAAATCCATTCATTCCGCAGTAATAAAATAGTCATTTGATCAGAACTAATCCAAATCCTGCTGTAGTTATTTCAAGGTATTTTAGTGAATTGCAATCTCAGCTATTTCTTTCTTCTAACAAATATAATTTAGGTCACTTGATATCTTCATAACTGAATGACTGCCTGACTATACCTACGATTACAAATGCAAATAGCTGAAGAAGCCATATCACTCCTGTTTAAAAAGGAGAATGTTTAAAAATTCTACTCCAGAAAGTGCATGCAAGAAAACATTTGACTAATGTTACTTCTGATTTCTGTACAGAGGCTTTCAGGGACTTCCAGAGATACTGCTACTTTACAACATCACTATGTACAGACCAGAATTGCTGACTCCAGGAGAGGAAAGAGATGCCCTGCAAGAGGGGAGCAATACCACATGGCCTTTGACTCATGTCCTCTGAAGCGATCAGGACTTATCCTACAGCTGGGATCGTGGTAGATTTAGAGTCTCCTCCATAAGATGGATATTTCCGCCTTCTTTCCAGTTTTTAAAATAGAGTGTCCAAGGGTAATGCAAAAATTATGACATATCTAGATGCCTTTAAGAGCTAATGTCTCAAGAAAACACATTAATAACACACTGAGATTTACGAGATTGTCAACAACGCCTTCCAAAAATAAAGACGAAAACATGCAACATGAGCATTAAGAATAAGGTCAGAGCATCCACCATCGCAAGCCTGCCATGAGGCACCTGGAAGAACACATAAAAGGATCTGACCAAAACATTCCCTCCATCAAACAGTGTTTGCAGAGGAAAAACCAGAAGGAGCTCACTCATTTAGAGGGTGAAAGACTAGCAGGTCAGGAAAGACTGGCACAGCAGACCTTGTTTGTGCCCCAGGCAACATCTTATGTTGCAAAGAGGATTTCTATTTTGAATTCATTGCCTAAGGTTGGCGATTAGCAAGGAGAACCTTTTCCTTGCATCAGGATGTGCAACAAACATCAAAAATCAGGGGGAGATTACAGCAATGAGGAAGGACATCAATACCACGCAGAGCTCATTTGGCTGCTGCAGAAGCCAAATTGTTTCAGGGATGCGCCGTCACTCCTGCCACAGCCCACTGTCCCTGCAGGCTCTGAGTGGCGAGACATGGCTGGCTTTGGACCTGCCTGACTTGTCAGGATTAAGCATCATCTGCAGCAGATGATGTTGTATTTCATAATCCCAATTGGCAGAAGGGAAAAGAGCAGGTAAAGCACATTCAAAAGTGTAAAGTTATCAGAAATTAAATTTAAGATTAAAGTCAATTAAGCTCAAAGAAAAATTAAAAAAAAAAATCTGGAAATGTAAAAAAACTCTGTTGAAAGAGTGCCGTACAACTGTTACAAAAAAGGTGACTTCTTATTTTTCATGTGTGCTGGTACCTGACACCACAATCTGCATGTTAGGCTGTTTGGAGGAAGGAAGGGTACACATTATGCAGAGGCGCACACCTCCTCCAAACTCCACATGCTCTTTAACAAGCTCTCTCTGACTCTGCAGAGTCAGACACCGCACCTCTTCCCCAGGTCCCTGGGGGAATAAACTACTCCTAATAATTGGCTGCGTTTGAAGATGGTAGACAAGAGAAAGGAGTCACTCCTGAATAAACAGGTGTAATTCATATGGGCTTCAAGCTCCTTACTTGCAAATACAGATAATTGAAGCTTTCTTTTAGACCACAAGAAATGACTTCTCCCTCCCCCTCCTGAATCATCGGTTGTAATCCTACCCCACGACTGGAATTTGTGTGCCAGCAGGAGTCACGGTTGTACAGACCCTTAATTGGTGTCATATTAAATGCTTTCCAAAGCAAAAATGCTTCTGAACAAACAATACACTGGGGGACGGGTGCAGAGGAAAAAAGTCATCTTGTATTCATTTTATATTTAATACAATAATTAAAATTATTTTATCTACTATTATTTGAGACAATGGAAATAAAATTTCAAGCATACAGTTCCATGAGATGAAACTGCAATGCCCTTTCTAGCTAGCAAATATTGGATTTGAACACCAGCAGAAGTAGAAAGTACATGCCGGAGCTCTACTGAAAATGAAGTGTTCAAATAATGTGTCTCAAACTGGGAGACATTTCATTCAGTGAAAGGGTGGAAAATTTTAATTAACTTGCTTCCCACTCTCCTGTGGATGATAAGTAATCTCTGATCACACCTTGAGTGTCAAGAAGCCAGAGCATATTGAGCTAGGCTTTTCCCTTGACTTGCATCACATGAAAAGAATTAATTTTATTTATAGGTGTACTGTTTGTTTTCAGCATTTTCTCCTTTCACAGTTGCTTCTGCTCATTAGAAAAAAAAAAAGATTAAAAAATGATAACGATAATATCTAGGGCAAGCCACACAAGCAACTGCACTAACAACTTTTCTTTTCTTTTTCCCCCCTACTGCGGCAATTTTAACCACAGCAAGATAATAAACAAGACAACTACTAAGCTCTTGTGAGACAGAAAGAAGTTCTTTAGAAATCATTCTTTCCTGGGTTAAGTGAATGTGATTTAGTTACAAGGCAGCTATGGATTGTCACTATTCAATATTTTCTCCAACATGGATTAAAGAGTGGAAGATTGAAAATCCCCTTAAATAAATCATCATAAAACCTTTATTGGCAAATCCTAACAGACTGCGTACTAAGATCTACAGACAGATGGCAAAGAGGATGGGAAGTAAAAAACACGAGTCGCTTTGAAAGTGTAACCTACTGTTTGTGGGGGAAAAGGAGCAGTGCGTTCAAACCCATCTCCTTATAAAAAATAGAGGGGAGAGCCCACGAGGGTGGCAACGTGCACCCCCAAGCCAGGACTGGTTACGAGTCCCCACCACTGCCGAAGCCAGAGCTTCCTCCTAGGGCACTGAAAGGAGGAAGAGGAAGTGGCCAAGGCAGGACTTGCACCTTAGTGGAAAAGAGGGAAAATAAAATGAGAGAAATTGAATATATGGGCTGCCTGAGAATGACCCGGTAAAAGCACTCTGCAAATGTTTTATGTTTGCAGTAACACATCCGACAAGGAGACTAAATCCAGGCTCTAAATGTGTGAATTATTTGCCTTTTTCCTTTTCAGACTTCTTCCAAAAGGTAATTTCTGCTAATAATATAACATTATTGATCTATTAAAAACTTATTGGAAGCAAAAGAGGAGTTTCACAAGTGTTTCAGCAATGAAAGTTGGACTATGCTCCTCTAGGATTGAGCTGCTCCTTAATTGCCATGTGTAATACACCACAGCACCTTGCTAGCAGACACTTGCTACACATCCATTAGCTGTATAGGAGAGGGGTGTGGGACAGCTCCTCCACCCTTAGAAGCCACCAGTGGCTTTTGGCAGCAGATGGGTCACTGACCAACACAGACTAGCTGCCTAAATTGGGATCTTAGTGGAAAGTTAATAGAAAAAAAGTAATAAATAAATCCACAGACAGGCTTTTTGCTCATTATTCTGGGCATATGTAATTTAGAGTTATTTATGATTACTTAATATATGTGAATTCATGCACTGTGAAATATTTTTGAGAATATAAGAAGACTGGAACACTATACGGGGTAGCATCCTGTTAAGACAGTTTTTCTGCGATTCAGATGTATCCAGTCACAATTTCAATACACACACAGGCTGCTGAGTAGCATTCACATCTGTCTCCATGTCTAGGGTAAAATAAAACCGGCCAAAAAACCCTCCTGTGCTCACAAAGCCCACTTCTCTCAGTGACTTCTCTCAGTGACTCCTACTTTCTAGCATATGTATAAACAAACAAAAACGTTTGAGTGCTCCTGATATTGCCTGCACCTGTAACCCACAAGCACATAGCAACACAATTTTCAGTTTATAGAAGCACAGGATAGGTAGCAAAAGCTTCACAAGGTGAATGTGTTGACACAGAGGGTTCTCCACAAAGGAAGCATGTTATGAAATGGGTTAAACTTACTATTGCACAGGCAATGTACACATGATAGGACAACTCCACATAACTGGCCACGGAGCACAAGAAATAAATGTGATCTAGCAATCCATTAGTACACTTTCTTAAATAACTCTGGCATTTACACTTGTGCACAGTACCTTAAGGTGAGCACTGAATTTTACTGTTTGTCCATCACCTGTTTTTGGGAAAAAACCCAACACAGAAAAACACTACCTGAGAACTTGTATACTCCAGGGTGCCTTACCACACACAGCTTAATCATCTCCATGCAGCTTCCCCAGCATAATTTCCTTTGGTTATAATTTATTCTCGAACAAAATTTGGCTTTTGCAAAAAGGCTTTGTGCACCACTCTACCATTATGGAACTAATAATCTCTTTCCATGGGAGAAACGCAGCTGAAGCACAGACCCTCTACTGCCACCGGTTCAGGCAGCACAAGAGCAAACATTTGCACTGCCCTTCACTCACGTGCAGGCTGCGTATGCGATTTATAGGGTCCCAGCACCTGCTTTCTGTGTGCCTCAAAATGCTGAGGCCCCTCCCAACCCTGCCTGGCAGCAGCATAGAGTCAAAGAGGTGCATTAGCCAGGGCACTTCTGCATGGCTAAAGGTGACCTGCTGGGGAAAAGAAACCCTGTGTGGTTTTTTAGAAAGTATAAAAGAGGACTGAAATACTTTTCCTTAGCTTGTTCTTAAGTGGAAAGTTCAGATCTGGTATGATCACTTTTTCCTGAAAGATTTTACTGGTGAGCAGAGAACTAGTTCTTATCCCTGATCTTGTCACAAACCTAAGCAAACCGTGACAGATAGGAAGTGATTTTTTTTATTCAGACTGTTTTAAATCCTGTGCTTTTCTGCCTATTTAGTTCAAGTGCCTTTACTCACATGGAAGAAGCGTTCGCTTTGTTAGACGTTAAATACTGCAAGCATCAGGGAAGTTCCAAATTCATATTGCTAGATTTTATTACTAAATTCATCAACAAAACCAAAGAAAGATTAGCCTGTGCATTTTAATTCTATATAGAGCATATGTCTCTCTCTAGAGTTGAGTAGACAAATATATACATATATAAGCTGCTTTCGTATCTTACATAAAACAAAGAAACAAGAACTATAAAAACTTTCCTGAAAAGCAACAAGGGGCAAAATGCTGAAATGTTACGCCCAGGCAAAATGTATGTCCTTTGGGTGGTAAAGAGGGTCATGCACACAACTGCATTTCATGCCCATTGCCATCAGCTCCTTTGCTGACCTGGTCATGCCTTTCTCCCATAGCTAGAGACAGCAGAACATAGCTTAACTGACATATGACCTAAATCAGATTTACAGACAAATCAAATCCTCATTTCCAGGGAATTTATTTCAAGGCTTACATTAAGGCAACTTGCAACCTAGGCTCAGCAAAGACCATTTTTTAAATCTTTTGATATGTTGCACTTTAAAACGTTTACCATGTCTATGTGGTCACTGCGGTCACTGACCCCATTCAGTTCTGCCAGGGAAATGGCAACACCATGATGTATTTGCGATTTTAACTCATGTCAGTACACCAAAGATATGACATAGCAGAAAATAAAAAAGTGATGAATCACCAGCTGAAGATTTTCAATGAGAAAATACCTGTAAATTAAGGGCAATATTTTCAGAATGAACAAGGCTTCAGAAGCAGAACAATGCAGAAATCTAAAATAAATGTTATAGCACTCAACTTTAAAGACAGCATTAGCTATTTTGTCTTGGGTAATGGGGAAGAGAAGGTGACAGATTAGAGTTGAGGAGAGGGAAATCATGCAGGCTCTGATTAATCAGAACTGTCCACCCACATTTGCCTACACAAGCAGAATTAAAACCATCAACAAGTTTCAGTGCTAGACCTCAGAGGCTGCAGTGGAAATAATGTGCCCTGACATTTTTAGAGTTAAAGTGATAGGGATGAGAGCAGCATTTTGTCATTAGAAGTCCTGTGGTCATTTGCAGAGGATGCCACAGCTCTACTTTGAGAAGAAAGAGTTAAATTACTTGGAGCTATTACATCCTGTCTGCTGCTTGGCGGGACCACATACTGTGACAGCTGCGAGCTTTACATCCTCTACAAACTGACATTTTACACACATCCCGAGTGCATCACAGTGTTCAGCTTGTTTTCTCCATTAGCCTTAGCAATTAAAAAGGCAGCATTTTCTCTGCTAAGAGGTGTGCTAATCCCTCTCTTTTGCCTTTATGGTTAAACATCAGAACTTTACCTTTTCATTTAGAAAGGTTCTCTTTTTTTTACTAAAGGCATCGATACATGCTACATGTCTTCCCTTTTAAAACAGCTTTCTTTTATTGTGGCTGGGATTCTTTTGTTTGTTTCTTCTTCTTAATGGGAATACAGCACAATAAATTTACATTCAGTTCAGACCACATCTGAACAAGTCCATAGCTCATCCAGATAATCAAATCTGATACAAATTTAAAATAAGGATCCATTATACACATTTACATCATGCTGCCCATCAGGGCTTCTTCCACTGGCTTGGAACAAAGGAAAACGACAAATGGAAAAGGTTAATCTAGATCAGAGCTGAACCTATATAAAAAAAATAAGAAAGTCTACATTAATGAGTCATTCCACTGCTCCTTAATTACCTCTGTGATAATCATACTTTGAAGCACTCATAACAGAAACAAAGCCTTTATTGCCTTTTGGACATCTTCTGTCACTACTGAACTCTGTCTCCTTCCCGCTACATGCCCCATTTTACAGTTCCTTCCTCTGCCACTGCATTATTCCATGTTCATGGTAAATAAAAGTGAATTCCAATGGGGTTTGACAGAGAGGCGTCTTGGTCTTCTGGGTATGACACTGGGCAAGTGCCTACACATCCCCTGGCTTCCAGTATTTCTTTCATTCATTTGATGACTTTACCTACCTATGCCTATTATGTCTCAGAAAGCATGAAGCATGAAATATCCAGGCAGTTTTAAATGTCAGGAGAAGAGAACAGAGGTGGTCAGCTCTGCTCTTCCTCTAAATGGGTAAGACCTTTGCAAGAGTTCCCCAATGCCTCAACCTCCTTCCTTCAGCAGGCTTTTTCTTCTCCATATTCTTCCACTTCCAGGTTGGTGGGTAACACATTCATAATGTCCCCAAAAGAGGGGCACTTGATCTCGGAATTGCCAGGGAACACCCAGCATCCAAATTTTAAATTACAGCAGAGAATAATCTGATCATACCGACAAGCTGTGTATATGCTATCAGTCAGTTTCTGAAATTGCACATACCAAATCTTACGTCTGGAACAAAAGATTCTCCACGTTAGCCCTCACACAGACATGGTGTGCAGCACTCAGCATCTCTTGACACACCAGATGGCATTGGGAGGTTGATTCCTTAATCTGTTGACCAGCTGTGTCTCCCAGCATGGAACTGCTGGAATTGAAGGCAACTCCACCTACCAGGGCTCTAATGCTTCAAGGGGCCTTTCTAGAAGATACTCTTCTGCTGTGTCCTAGTGTTTTGGTCACCACTCTGCCATCTCAGGATCCCCATTATTAGATGCTGTCCTTGTCACGTAGCTTGAGACAAACTTTCTTGTGTCCACACAGAGCAAACTAAGAGGTGCGTAGGGACCATTATGCATAACTTTGTTGCAATATCCTACTGAGACAGAGAACCTTTCACTGGTTGTCTAAGAGCCAAACTGGTTCAGGACAAGAATCCATTTAACTCAGAAAGCTGTCTCCGACAGGGCTATAAGTGACAGCTAAGGAAGAGTAGTATATATCAAGGCAAGCATATAGGATACCTGCCCCAAATATTTTGAGTACTTCCTCTCAGCACATCTGGTTTAGTTTATACTGAAAGGAATCCAGTTTGTGCAATATGAGACCATTCTGTGATGTGAGGTGAGGCATATTAAGCGGGGAGGATCAGGGGTTCACTTCAAAAATGCACTCCTGATCTGCATTAAAATGCTTGTATAAACACAGAGATAGATAAGGTAGAGGAAAAAACAACATCGCTTCCACCTGAACCGATCTAAACTTCTTGAACCCACAGCATTCTCCAGAAAGGAGTTCCACAGTTCTTTATGCTGCCTGCTGCATAAAGAATTACCTGAATTATCTCCTTTTTGTTTGTTTTGCACCTGGCCCTGACTAGTGCCATTTGACAACCCTTAGTTTTTATACTGGAAGAGATGGCAAACAGTCAATCCCTATTTACATGCCTCCCATAATTTAGGAGACCTCTACCTATTCTGTTCCCTGCAACTCTTCTCTTTTCCAGGCTGAAAGTCTTCCTAACATGGAAGCTGTCTGTACCATTGATCATCCTCACTGCTCTTCTCTGAACATTTACAGTGCTAACATAACGTTCTGAAAGAAGGTCCTGTCAAACCACAGCTTATACAATAGTATGTAGTAGTATATGCTTGCTGTTTCACCCCCTATTCCTTTCCTAACAGTTTTTAACATATGGTTAACATTAAAGCTTCTTAACATTTGCCTTCTTGATCAGCACTAACCTAATGCACTCATGGAACCATCTGTCATTATCCCAAAACCTTGCTCCTGAGTGGCAACACCACAATTTGACCCTAAAAATGAATAAGAACTTACAGTCAAGTCTGTAATAACTGGAATAACATTAAATGTAATATAGGAATCATTTGTTCAGATGCACGTTAGCACAAGAAAAGCTGCCATTAATGCATTACATCGTTCTTCAAGAAGTTTCTAGCCATTATTATACAGCCATTTCTTGCTACACTACAAAGTCATCATCTAACAACCAAACTCTTAATCCTACTCTCCTGGAATTTTACACATTTAGTCTAGTACCTGTCCCATTTTCCCTTAATCCATCCTTTTGGCATGTGTGTGCCTTGCTTGTCTTTCTTAGGATTTTACACCATTTACAGTATATTCCAAGTGCAAAGATCAGGCATTGGGTTTATAGATACATAACATCTATTTCTGGCAGACTAGAGTAATCAAATAAAACAACAAAAAAAAACCTTCTGAGAGTTATGCAGTGGTATCTTCTTTTCCCCTAGTATCTTTTTGTTTCAAGTCACAAAGAATTTTAAGTCCAGCTTTTCAAATACCTATCTGTGTATCAAATTTGCTGTGGAAGATCAGTACTGATCTAAACAGTGTTTCTACTGATCTGAGTGTGCACTGGGATCAGTAAAAAGCCAATCTATAACACACGTGGTTTGTTTATAGGGACCTATCCAGAATACACAGTTCTTACAGCATGTGGAGGAGGTCAGACAGAAGCAAATGCAGTTATCTGTGCATTCCTACTGCAGCTAAGCCTACCTAAAGGACCGTCTTCTTTAGAACTGCGATGCTACAGTGACTTGTGTGATCATGTTGCCCTGACAACCAATGGAGATCCTCTTTACAGCTGATCTAGCAGACATCTGTATTTTTGGGACAGATAGCCCTGAGTTTTATTGCTCACCATCACTCACGTTTCCTACCCCCTCAATAAAGCACGGAGATTATCAAAATCAAAAGTGCATCGTACAAACCTAGAGTGTGGTTAACTGGCTTTACTGTTATGTTGCATTTCTTTACCTCAATTGCCTGTCTGGTACTGTTGAAGCACAGACCAGTACGTAAGAGTCTGCCTCACAGGCTTGGAGTATTTTGATTTACAAAAAAAATCAAAGAAGAAAAACTGCACACATACCTTCAGGACAGTCCACTGCTCTACAACAATTGCATCATAGACCTGCATGGTTTTACTGTCTTCCACAGCAACATCTTCAAAGAGAAATATTCCATCCATTGTCCCATGTAAAGAATCTGTGAAAACACAGGGTTATCTGTAAGCTTTATGGAAGACACCCCATGTGTAGTGAGGCATTTGAATTTATTAATAAAAAATTCTTCCAAGGATGTTAATAAAAAAGTGCATAGACCTTCCTCTGATAGTCCAGCTCTATTACATGAATGAGAGTTAATATCTCTAGCAGTTTTTAAGAGCAATCCTACTCTCTAATAGCAAACCTCACTGTCCACTCTGTTATTCCGGAGTTTGTCCTCAAAAAACACAGCTCTCCCATTTTGAGCAGGCAAAATTAATTCAGTCCTCAGTTCAGCAGTACTGCTCACCTACTTGAAGTTATACACACACTTTGGAGGCTAAAGACCATGTATTATGTCAACTTTTCAAGGGCTTTTAAAGGTACACTGATATTAATGACTATACCCATTCATTCACGCAAGTCAGAACCCTGCATATGGATCAGCAGTTGCAATTACAGTGATCTACATGGACTAAGGATGATCTGGCATATCTGAACAGCATGAAAGAAAAGATACATTCATAACTATTTAATCGATTTATTAAGGCATTTTGGCCATCTGGTTTAGTGGCTCTCTATTCTCATTTGCATTCCCATCACGTTCAGCCTTTTTTCAGACAACACATACTATTAAAGTTACTTGAGCAGCACTTTCTCCTTCAACTTAGTCGTATACTCCATAATCAGCAATCACTCCCATACACAAGAACTCCAGTTTTGTTAGCTCCATGACAGAACAGAATCAGAATAACTGAAAAAAAAAAAGACTTACCATTCTTTGCTAAAATACGTTAAATGATGAAGCAATAGAATTATATTTAGAAAAACTGTAAATAAGCAGTTTTAGTAAGAGTACAGTACTGTACTCTTTACGGACACAGAAAACTCCTCTCACATTGTCATCAAGCGTGTTTTTCAGCCTTTCTAGTTTAAATAATACATTTACCCCATATGACTGATTATAAAGACCTTGCTCATCCCCTCCCCAAGTGTTGTATTTTGCATGATGGTTTCTTTAAATTTTTAGGAAAACTATGTTCCTTGCACTGGTATGATACACGCTTTTGAAATGCAACCACATATGCCAAACTGACAGATTCCTGAACTGATAGAAGAGTCTTCTGGATAAGTCTGCTTAGCTGTTTCATCAGGTCCTTCTGCTTTCCCTGGTGGAAATTACAAGGTCAAGAAATGCCAGCGGGAAGGCATTGCTGCCTCCAAGGGAAAACATGTATCAAACTCAGAACCAATTTCCACAACAGAGGCAGTGAAGATGATTAAGAGGCTTCTTACCTCTTCCAGACACAATCTCAGTCAACATCTTCTGATGTCATTGTATGATCTAAATTAAATTTATTATCTGGAAATAATAAATTTGTTGTGGGCAAAGACAAACCAGACTCCTACAGTTGGAGGCTTATGTCAACAAACACACTGTACCTAGACTGTTGCTGCAGGTGTCAAGCATTTGCACACCCTTTTGCTTCTATTTGCAGAGTCCACTACTCTCTCTTGCTGCAGTTTCAATCAAGTCATTAAGTTGTAAGTGAGCAGATGCAAATACTTGTATCTAAACACAGAATATTTTTTTTTTTAGTTTGGTTGTGAAGGAAGAAAGTTGTATACCACTTAGTAGGGACACTCCTTGGGATTCTGTTGGGAGACTCAAATTAGTAGAAAAATACACTGTCTACTTTCACACTGACTGTCTCCCCAGGCAGGTTTCCTGTACCTCCATTTAGAATAGAGAGAGATGAAGATTCCCCATCACTGCAGCAAGCCAGTATTACACATTGCTCCAAGGAGGATGAGCTGGACTACAAAGCAGTAACTCCTGTCATCTAGATAGATTTCTCATCCAAGTGAGGAGAAGAGACATTTTTGTTGTGAAGTAACAGGCCAGATCACTAAGCAGCTAGGTTACAGGTTAGAAAACATAGGGAGAACAAGCTTGCCACATGCAAATGGGTACAAGATTAAATTATCATATTTCATTCAGAAATGGCACTTTGTTAGATCCTACATTTCAAAGCAGGAACCAACTCAACTTCTGTGCACTATATCACCTTGCAACACCCAAACCCATACCCAAACCTATTTTAGCATGCATAATGTATAAATAACCCTTTCATTTTCCAAAGCAGGGGTGACAGGACAGCACCTAAGGCTGAAAGCAGAAACCCATAGATCCCTACTAGACACAGACACCAGGTCTTGTCAGAACGTGACGGTGCACTGCTCCTGTATCATGAATTCTCTTAATGAAATTCAGTGTCACACTGTTGGCACAACTGCAGCTTGAGCTCGCCCCACGCGTTTGCCAGCTAATTAATAAGCGATCAAAACACAATCAGCATGTGTGTGTTTACACTCACTCGTAAATCATCCTTTATGTTTCACTCTGCTGCGCATTCCACTCATGCAGTTCACAGCTTCCACATATGTGAACATTATGGCACATATGTAATGTTTTAGAAACTAATAGCTTAGCTCGTGAGACCCTACAGGCAGCAGATAAACTTGACTGCGCTTCCTTGTTGGATGTATAGTGATTGCTGTTGAATGCTACATCCAGTCAATCCTAAGATCCATTAATTTTTGGCCAGCAAAGAAACCTATAGAAAATGAGAAAACTGGAAGGGGAAAAACGATGAGGGAGAGACAGCTGCTGCACACTGGTGTCTGCTCAACAGAGTGATGCTGGTGAAAAACTGTAAGAGAAATTGGTTGATGATGCTTATTAAGATTTTCCCCCTTAACCATAACCAAGTCTCTCTCTACCTGTCATGGCACAACATTTAAACTTTCATACCATGAACACATGTCTGCCAATTCTCACACCTTGGCTGTACATCTTCCCTTTTATACATCATCTACTACTCTTCCAGACAAAAGGGGGAGGTAAAGGAAGGAACAATTGGATCATTAATTCCTTTGCATGTGAAGCATTTGGGATGCTGAGAGTAATTGGTGGAAAGGAGAAAGCAGCACAAAGAGAGCTAACGGGGCATATATTGGAGAAAAGGCACACATAACCCATGCTATGGTGTCAGGATCAGCA
>NW_009207625.1:45676-48020 GCF_000690835.1 Fulmarus glacialis
TACACCAAGGTGGGGAAGGGCAAGGAGATGGACAGATGCACTGAGTCTACCTGCAATACCTTCATCACGCAGATGCTGTAGAGTCTGCAGCAACTTAAGTCTACAGTCACATGTTCTAGAGCTGGCCCACTAGGTGAGATTCACATAATCTAACTTTTAGATATTTATGATATAGAGGTCTACAGCTGAGTTAGTCATCCAAGGCTCTCTTTACAATTGATGGAGAGAAATAAACATTATTTCATTCATGACACAGTTTCATAGAATAATGCAGGTGGATGGGGACCTCAGGAGGTCTCCAGTCCAATCTCCTGCTCAAAGCAGGTTCGATAGAAGTGGAGACCAGATTGCTCAGGGCTTTATCTAGTTGCATCTTGAAAATCTTCAAGGATGGAGACTGTACAACTTCCTGGGCAGCCTCTTCCAGAGCATGACCATTTATCATGATGAAAAGTTTTTCTTTATATCCAACCAGGACCTCTCTTGTTTCAATTTATGCACATTTTTTCTCATCCTCCTACCATACACCTCAGTCAAAAGCCTGGATCCATCCTCTTGATAGTCTCCTCATAGGCACTGCCAGGCACTGTTAGGTCCCCCAAAGCTGTCCCTTCTCCAGGCTGAACCAACCCAGCTCCTTCAGTCTCTCCTCACAGGATAAGTGCTCCAGCCACTATCTTGTTGGCCCTCTGCTAAACTAGCTCCAGTTTGTCAACATCTTCCTTGCCCGCTTTGGGGGAGGGCCCAAAACTGGACATAGTATGTGGTCTAGATGCAATCTAATGAGCACCAAGTAGAGAAGGATAATCACTGTCTTTTGGCTATATTCTTGTCGTTACAGCCTGCTACACTGTTGCTTTCTCTACCGCCAGGGCATACTGCTGGTTCATCTTCAGCTTGCTGCCTACTAACATCCCCCAGGCCCTTTTCAACAGAGCTGCTACCCACCCAGGCAGTCCCCAGCCTGGATTAGTGAAAAGGCCTCTGCTTTCCCAGAGGCAGGACATTTGTCCTCATGGAATTTCAAAAAGCTCCTGCTGGCACGTTCCTCCAGCCTGCCCAGGTCCCTCTGGGCAGCAGCCCAATTCTGAAGCTCATCAACTGCACCCCTGAGTATGGGATCATCTGCAAATTTGACAAAAGCAAGCCCCATTGCCTCCTCTGTGTCATTGATAAAGTTGTTAAACAAAACGGGTTTCAGGATAGATCTCTGTGGTACTCCACTTGTTACTGCAGATAAAGAGTGACCTATTAACCACGACCCTCTGAGCCTAGCCATGCAACGAGGTTTTACCCATCTAGTTGTCTTCCCATCCAGGCTGCAGGGTCCTAACTTGGATACAAAAATATTGTGGGAGCCACTGTCAAACTTCCTTGATGAATTCACCCAAAATGACATCTACTGCTTTCCCTTCATCCACAAATCCAGTCATTTTAACACAGAAGACAATCAGTTTCGTCAAGTATGATTTACTCATGTTAATCCATGCTGACTGTTCCCAATCACTTTCTTCTCCTTCATGTGTCCAGAAATCTGTTCCAAGAGGACTCACTCAATGATTTACCCGGGAATGAAGTGAGGGTGCACACCCCGTAGGGTCCCTGGATCATCCTTTTGGCCTTTTTTTAAAGATGGGTGCAACCTTTGCCTTTCTCAAGTGTTGGAAAACTCCCCTGATCTCCATGACCTTTCAAAGATGACTACGAGTGGCCTTGTTATGACATCAGCCAGTTTTCCCAGCACCCTTGGATGCAGACCATTTGGTCTTAGGAACCTAAGCAATCCTGTCTTGATCTTCATCCACCGCTGCTAGTCGTGCACCTCCTTGAACCTTGCCTCTAAGCTCAGAGGCCTCGAAGACTGTGTCAGTGAAGACTAAGGCAAAGGAGACATCTCAGTCTGAGACTGAGTATCTCAGTCTTATCTAGGTCTGCTGTCACTAAATCACCCACTCCAATCTATCTGATCTCTTTTAGATATCTGATGTAGGATGAGGTGGATCACAACACAAAACCTACTGACGATACCGGTCTAGGCCCAGATCTCCATTGATTATAATGGCACTTCTGGGTGACAACTCACATGCAGATACCTGCAGGGTCTGCCTTGCCTACATTTATTCAGCTGAATCTTACCTAACATATCTACAAAAATCAGCCATTTAAAGCTGAGTTGGTCTTTCCAGTTTCCACTGTTTCTCATGCAAGGTATTTCCTGATTCTGATGCAGTTGTATTCTCTTCTGGTAATCTCCTGTTTAACAAGATTTAGCTCCTGGAACTTAGCCTACCTTAAAAAGGTCTTCAGTAACTCCAAACGTTAGTTCATTTGCAATAGTGCAGTA